>NW_025533469.1:667500-717500 GCF_020615455.1 Coregonus clupeaformis
CTCCAGCCATTACAAGCCTGTCCTCCCCAACTAAGGTCCCACCAACCTCCTGTGGTACGTACACACAAACAGTAAAATATATCATAAGAACATCAATAAAAAATACAAAGTGGTAAGATCATAAAAGGGAAAAAATGTTCAGTCATGTTCTAAAAGTATGATGGAAACAGTTTAGGTTGCTTGATTTAACAGGCAGATAGAACTGGGATAGAAGCTGTTCTGGAACCTGGGATCCAGAAACTGCCTAGCAACCACTGGTCCTCACTAGACTAGTGCCCTGCATGTCTATTTGTTCATTGGAGTTTATCAGGTGTTGAAGTGATGTCTGTGTTTGTTGGACACTTAGTGATGGAATGAGGAGTCTGTTTGTTCCCAATTCTATCAGAAATGATGGTCCTCATTTGAAGGTCCTGTGTCAAGGTCCTCACTATTATAGGAAGATGTGTGAGTGTGTGTCCAGTGTGTGTGTGTATCCAGAGTGTGTGTGTGTGTGTCCAGTGTGTGTGTGTGTGTGTGTCCAATATGTGTGTGTGTGTCCAGTGTGTGTGTGTGTCTAGTGTTTGTGTGTCCAGTGTGTGTGTCTCCTGTGTGTGTCCATTGTGTGTGTGTGTGTGTGTGTGTCCAGCATGTATATATACTGTAGCTATAGCCAACCACTGAACGTTATCCTGCTCCCAAATATATATACTGTAGCTAAAGCCAAACACTGAATGTTATCCTGCTCCCAAATATATATATACTGTAGCTATAGCCAACCACTGAACGTTATCCTGCTCCCTAATATATATACTGTAGCTATAGCCAACCACTGAACGTTATCCTGCTCCCAAATATATATATATACTGTAGCTATAGCCAACCACTGAACGTTATCCTGCTCCCAAATATATATACTGTAGCTATAGCCAACCACTGAACGTTATCCTGCTCCCAAATATATATATATATACTGTAGCTATAGCCAACCACTGAACGTTATCCTGCTCCCAAATATATATACTGTAGCTATAGCCAACCATCGCAGTTGATATGGTCAGTAGTGACTTTGCTACATGATAGGTAAACAAACAAACAGTCAAGTAGCCTACAAGCGGAGTATGAAAAATGTATGCACTCACTAAAAACAAGCGGATTCAGCAACACGGACACCGATGGAAATTATTGCGATTTGACAGTTCCCAAAGGACATGAACTGGTTGAATCAACATTGTTTCTACTTTATAGGACAAGGCTTAATCAGTTTTATGGGAAACCAGCCAATAGTGTACAGCCATAATATAAATGTTTAATGTCTGTTTCCACTAGATTGCGTTACTGACTGACCAGACTGTCTGACCTGCACTGCCTCCTCCTGACTGATATCTAACCAGCCCAGAGGCTTGAAGAGACATTAGACTGTCTGACTGATATCTAACCAGCCCAGAGGCTTGAAGAGACATTAGACTGTCTGACTGATATCTAACCAGCCCAGAGGCTTGAAGAGACATTAGACTGTCTGACTGATATCTAACCAGCCCAGAGGCTTGAAGAGACATTAGACTGTCTGACTGATATCTAACCAGCCCAGAGGCTTGAAGAGACATTAGACTGTCTGACTGATATCTAACCAGCCCAGAGGCTTGAAGAGACATTAGACTGTCTGACTGATATCTAACCAGCCCAGAGGCTTGAAGAGACATTAGACTGTCTGACTGATATCTAACCAGCCAAGAGGCTTGAAGAGACATTAGACTGTCTGACTGATATCTAACCAGCCCAGAGGCTTGAAGAGACATTAGACTGTCTGGCTGATATCTAACCAGCCCAGAGGCTTGAAGAGACATTAGACTGTCTGACCTGCACTGCCTCCTCCTGACTGATATCTAACCAGCCCAGAGGCTTGAAGAGACATTAGACTGTCTGACTGATATCTAACCAGCCCAGAGGCTTGAAGAGACATTAGACTGTCTGACTGATATCTAACCAGCCCAGAGGCTTGAAGAGACATTAGACTGTCTGACTGATATCTAACCAGCTCAGAGGCTTGAAGAGACATTAGACTGTTTGACTGATATCTAACCAGCCCAGAGGCTTGAAGAGACATTAGACTGTCTGACCTGCACTGCCTCCTCCTGTGAGAGCCCCGTCAGGCGACACTACACCGTCCCAACAATGCAAACACACATCCTGGTCGAGGTCACTGGAGACGGGGGGACACAAAGGCCACCATGGCAACGCTGGAAAGACAAAGATAACTTGAGGTAATTTTCTGTTATTTAACGTTCCTGAATGCCATTGACAATACCCCAATTTGATAAATACTCCTATTTGATAAACCATTTCTTTGTATTTCAGTTAGAGAAACTAAACTGTGAACTGTGTGTGTCATGCTTAGGAAAGTGACACTGAGGAGGAGGAGGAGGAGGAGGAAGAGGAGGAGGAGGAGGAACGGGGGAGCTTCTGTAAAAAGATGAAGATGCAAGTTATTAAAGTGGAAGAAGATTCTGCTGAGGAGAATTCTGACAAACTATTGAGGAGGATATATGAGCTAGAGCAACAGAACAGAAACATCTATATAGACTTGAAGCAGGAGAACACTGAATTAAAGAAAACTTCTAAGGACTTGAAGCAGAAGAACTCTGAGCTAGAGAACACTTCTGAAGACTTAAAGCAGAAGAACTCTGACCTAGAGAAAACTTCTGAAGACTTGAAGCAGAAGAACTCTGAACTAGAGAAAGACTTGGAGCAGAAGAATCAACAGGAAAAGTCATGTTCTATAAATTAAGCTCAGACTACACTCTTAGAAAGGAAGGCATTACCTAGAACCATAATGGTTCTTCAATTATCCTCTTAGGAGAACCCTCTGAAAATAAACAATTTTTGTTACAAGTGGAACCCTTTCACCACTAAAAGGTTCTAAGTAGAACCTTTTTCACCACCCAAGGGTTCTACCTGAAACAAAAAAGGGTTTTCCTATGGGGACAAACGAAGAACCCCTTTGCGTGTAGTATCAAAATAACTATAAATGGGAATTCTCTTCTTGGAGATAAGTGTCAGAATCTGTGCACTAAACTCGCTGTTTTTGTGTTTTAATCACTGTTTATATCCATTTCTACTCAGAACAGACTAATAATACCCACCCAGTCATGTAGATGAATACCTCTCTGAGTGGTTTTACAGTGTCTCAGTCCTGTAGATGAATACCTCTCTCAGTGGTTTTACAGTGTCTCAGTCCTGTAGATGAATACCTCTCTGAGTGGTTCTCCAGTGTCCCAGTCCTGTAGATGAATACCTCTCTGAGTGGTTCTCCAGTGTCCCAGTCCTGTAGATGAATACCTCTCTGAGTGGTTCTCCAGTGTCCCAGTCCTGTAGATGAATACCTCTCTGAGTGGTTTTACAGTGTCTCAGTCCTGTAGATGAATACCTCTCTGAGTGGTTCTCCAGTGTCTCAGTCCTGTAGATGAATACCTCTCTGAGTGGTTCTCCAGTGTCCCAGTCCTGTAGATGAATACCTCTCTGAGTGGTTTTACAGTGTCTCAGTCCTGTAGATGAATACCTCTCTGAGTGGTTCTCCAGTGTCCCAGTCCTGTAGATGAATACCTCTCTGAGTGATTCTCCAGTGTCTCAGTCCTGTAGATGAATACCTCTCTGAGTGGTTCTCCAGTGTCCCAGTCCTGTAGATGAATACCTCTCTGAGTGGTTTTACAGTGTCCCAGTCCTGTAGATGAATACCTCTCTGAGTGGTTTTACAGTGTCCCAGTCCTGTAGATGAATACCTCTCTGAGTGGTTTTACAGTGTCCCAGTCCTGTAGATGAATACCTCTCTGAGAGGTTTTACAGTGTCCCAGTCCTGTAGATGAATACCTCTCTGAGTGGTTCTCCAGTGTTTCTGTGTTTAATCTACATGATATATCAGCTCTTACTGTTCGCTTCAGACTTGCTCATTCAAAACCTCTATTAGAGGCATTTTCACATTATCCCTGTAGGATCTGCTGGATCCTGGAGTGTTAATAACATTAAAGCATGATGTGAAAACAAAAGATATCTTGCTTAAAGAAAAAAATAAGCAAACACATTCCCCCTTCCATATGTTTGGGGGAGACTCCCCACACATATGGAAGAAGGTACTCTGGTCAGTTGAGACAAAAATTGAGCTTTTTGGCCATCAAGGAAAACGCTATGTCTGGCGCAAACCCAACACCTCTCATCACCCCCGAGAACACCATCCCCACAGTGAAGCATGGTGGTGGCAGCATCATGCTGTGGGGATGTTTTTCATCGGCAGGGACTGGGAAACTGGTCAGAATTGAAGGAATGATGGATGGCGCTAAATACAGGGAAACTCTTGAGGGAAACCTGTTTCAGTCTTCCAGAGATTTGAGACTGGGACGGAGGTTCACCTTCCAGCAGGTCAATGACCCTAAGCATACTGCTAAAGCAACACTTGAGTGGTTTAAGGGGAAACATTTAAATGTCTTGGAATGGCCTAGTCAAAGCCCAGACCTCAATCCAATTGAGAATCTGTGGTATGACTTAAAGATTGCTGTACACCAGCGGAACCCATCCAACTTGAAGGAGCTGGAGCAGTTTTGCCTTGAAGAATGGGCAAAAATCCCAGTGGCTAGATGTGCCAAGCTTATAGAGACATACCCATAAGAGCGTTGTGCCAGTAACCGAAAGGTTGCTGGTTCTAATCCCCGAGCCGACTAGGTGAAAAACCTGTCGATGTGCCCTTGAGCAAGGCACTTAACCCTAATTGCTCCTGTAAGTCGCTCTGGATAAGAGCGTCTGCTAAATGACCAATTAATTTTTTTATTTATACCCCAAGAGACTTGCAGTTGTAATTGCTGCAAAAGGTGTCTCTACAAAGTATTGACTTTGGGGGGGTGAATAGTTATGCACGCTCAAGATTTCATTTTTTTTGTCTTATTTCTTGTTTGTTTCACAATAAAAAATATTTTTCATCTTCAAAGTGGTAGGCATGTTGTGTAAATCAATTGATACAAACACCCAAAAAATCTATTTTAATTCCAGGTTGTAAGGCAACAAAATAGGAAAAATGCCAAGGGGAGTGAATACTTTCGCAAACCACTGTATATCATGTATAATTAAAATTAATATGTTTTGTTTAACTGATTGAACAAACGTTTTGTTTTTAACTTTTATTTGTGGTGTGGTTTTCATATCAGCCCTTTTGGGCTTCCCATCCTCACCTGAACACCGTTTTTACCTGTTTATTTTCATATCAGCCCTTTTGAGCTTCCAGCCTCACCTGAACACTGTTTCTACCTGTTTATTTATCTGCAGTGTTTTGTCTCTCTTCTTTTCTTTGGTGTGAATAAAACCTAAAACCTAATTGAGAAATGTTTTCACTTGCAATGACTTGTTATGTTTAAACCGTGATTTAAACTGAGACTCAGTGATATGACATGTAAGGCTGTGTGTCTGCCTGTATTCATATATGGACCTGATTTCCATTCAGACTGCTTTGTCCAGCCAAGTGGCACTTTGTGGGATACATTGAATGTAATGGAGTTGAAGTTGTGTTCCCAGCAGTCCACAGGATGGCGCCAGAGCAGCATAACTGCTGGTGAGACCTGAGTAATATCCCAGGGAAATACACTATATATCAAATCAAATCAAATCAAATTTTATTGGCCACATGCGCCGAATAAAACAGGTGCAGACATTACAGTGAAATGCTTAATTACAGCCCTTAACCAACAGTGCATTTATTTTTTTTATTAAAAAAGTAAAATAAAACATCAACAAAAAAGTGTTGAGAAAAAAAGAGCAGAAGTAAAATAAAATAACAATAGGGAGGCTATATATGCAGTAAAATAAAGTGACAGTAGGGAGGCTATATATACAGGGGGTGCCGGTGCAGAGTCAATGTGCGGGGGCACCGGCTAGTTGAGGTAATATGTACATGTGGGTAGAGTTAAAGTGACTATGCATAAATAATTAACATAATATACACAAGTATGTGGACACTCTTCAAATGAGTGGATTCTGCTATTTCAGCCACACCCGTTGCTGACAGGTGTATACAATCGAGCACACATAGTTACACAGTGCTTTCGGAAAGTATTCAGACCCCTTGACTTTTTCCACATTTTCAGGCTTATTCTAAAATTGATTAAATTGTTTTTTTTACTCATCAATCTACACACAACATCCCATAATGACAAAGTTATGGGTTTTTAGAACTCCTGTGTTGTCTTGGTTGTGTGCTTAGGATCATTGTCTTGTTGGAAGGTGAACCTTCACCCCAGTCTGAGGTCCAGAGCGCTCTGGAGCAGGTTTTCATCAAGTATCTCTCTGTACTTTGCTCTGTTCATCTTTCCCTCGATTCTGACTAGTCTCCCAGTCCCTGCCACTGAAAAACATCCCCACAGCATGCTGCAACCACCATGCTTCACCGTAGGGATGGTGCCAGGTTACCTCCAGACGTGACACTTGGCATTCAAGCCAAAGAGTTCAATCTTGGTTTCATCAGACCAGAGAATCTGTTTCTCATTGTCTGAGAGTCCTTTATGTGCCTTTTGTCAAACTCCAAGCGGGCTGTCATGTGCCTTTTACTGAGGAGTGGCTTCCGTCTGGCAACTCTACCATAAAGACCTGATTGGTGGAGTGCTGCAGAGATGTCCTTCTGGAAGGTTCTCCCATATCCACAGAGGAACTCTGGAGCTCTGTCAGAGTGACCATTGGGTTCTTCGTCACCTCCCTGACCAAGGCCCTTCTCCCCCGATTGCTCAGTTTGGCTGGCCGGCCAGCTCTAGGAAGAATCTAGGTGGTTCCAAACTTCCATTTAAGAATGATGGAGGCCACTGTGTTCTTGGGGACCTTCAATGCTGCAGACATTTTCTGGTACCCTTCCCCAGATCTGCGCCTCGACACAATCCTGTCTCGGAGCTCTACGGACAATTCCTTCGACCTCATGGTTTGGTTTTTGCTCTGACACGCACTGTCAACTGTGGGACCTTATGTAGACAGGTGTGTGCCATTCCAAATCATGTCCAATCAATTGAATTTAGCACAGGTGGACTTACAAACATGTCTAAAAACCTGTTTTCACTTTGTCATTATGGGGTATTGTGTGTAAATTGATGAGGAAAAATAACTAATTTAATCTATTTTAGAATAAGGCTGTAACTTAACAAAATGTGGAAAAAGAAAAAGGGGTCTAAATACTTTTTGAATGCACTGTAGATATGGGGTGGACTGTATACTCAATACAATCTAAATCTGATACCTCACTGTCTGTCTTTGGACTGACACTGCTTTTGAAACTGCTCTGGTCAGTCTACTCAAATATTTGGACTATACATTTTTCTCTCTACAAGCAATACTTTGATAATTTGTCATTTCTAATAATGAAACATCCATTTATGACTAGATAGAGCAGGTTTCAGGACACTGATTTAACTGAAAATGTTGAAAAATATACTGCCAATATCTTCACCACCAAAGAATAGCAGTGTGGTTTTAATATGATTTGACTCTGTGCAGGCTGTCAGGCTGTCTAGTCACAGAGGAAGGCTGTGCTTCTCTGATCTCAGCTCTGAGGTCAAACCCCTCACACCTGAGAGAGCTGGACCTGAGTAACAATCAAATCAAATCAAATTGTATTGGTCACATGCGCCGAATACAACAGGTGCAGACATTACAGTGAAATGCTTACTTACAGCCCTTAACCAACAGTGCATTTATTTTATGACCTGAAGGATTCAGGAGTGAAGCTGCTCTCTGCTGGACTGGGGAATCCCCACTGTAAACTGGAGACTCTGAGGTCAGTATTCCTGTAGTTGGTCAACAAGTGATAACTGTTCACCAGATCCACATGTGTTTACCAGGCACACATAGTCCACACCATATGTGTTTGGACAGTGAAGCTTACAGTTTTACATTTGGTGCTATGCTCCAGCATTTTGGATTTGAGATAGAACTTTTCATATTAGGCAACAATATAGAATGCACCTTTTATTTTAGAGTGTTCATACATACCTGTTTTTCCCTTTCAGAAATTAAAGTACTTTATTTATCTAGTGTATTAAAGTAGTCAACAGTTTAGTATTTGGTCCCATGTTCCTTGCCTGCAGTGATTACATCAAGCTTGTGACTACAAACTTGTTGAATGCATTTTCTGTTAGTTGCTACCATGATTTTAATAATCATGAATGAATCGTAAATAATGATGTATGAGAAAGTTTCAGAGGCACAAAGGTCAAATGCACAAATGATCACCATCATTACTTACTTGGTTATAGTACTCCTGAGTGGCGCAGTGGTCTAAGGCACTGCATCGCAGTGCTAACTGTGCCACTAGAGATCCTGGTTCGAATCCGACCGGGAGACTCATGGGCGGCGCACAATTCGTCCAGGGTAGGGGAGGGAATGGCTGGCAGGGATGTAGCTCAGTTGGTAGAGCATGGCGTTTGCAACGCCAGGGTTGTGGGTTTGATTCCCATGGGGGGCCAGTATAAAAAAAATATATAAAAATATGTATTCACTAACTGTAAGTCGCTCTGGATAAGAGCGTCTGCTAAATGACGTAAATGTAATATTAAATATCAGCTGTAGTTCTGCAGAAATCAGGGACACCAAAGTTCAGAAAGAGTTGCTTTGACAATATGTGTGTGGCGCATTTGTGTTACTTTAGAAGTTTGTGTTCATGCACATTAACAGATAGGGGTCTATATTATAGACAGTTGTCCTAACCCTAACCCTGTTGGGTGATGGTATATATATATATCATAGACAGTTGTTCTAACCCTAACCCTGTTGGGTGATGGTATATATATATATATATATATTTACAGTGGAGAGAATACGTTTTTGATACACTGCCGATTTTGCAGGTTTTCCTACTTACAAAGCATGTAGCGGTCTGTAATTTTTATCATAGGTACACTTCAACTGTGAGAGACGGAATCTAAAACAAAAATCCAGAAAATCACATTGTAAGATTTTTAAGTAATTATTTTGCATTTTATTGCATGACATAAGTATTTGATACATCAGAAAAGCAGAACTTAATATTTGGTACAGAAACCTTTGTTTGCAATTACAGAGATCATACGTTTCCTGTAGGTCTTGACCAGGTTTGCACACACTGCAGCAGGGATTTTGGCCCACTCCTCCATACAGACCTTCTCCAGATCCTTCAGGTTTCGGGGCTGTCGCTGGGCAATACGGACTTTCAGCTCCCTCCAAAGATTTTCTATTGGGTTCAGGTCTGGAGACTGGCTAGGCCACTCCAGGACCTTGAGATGCTTCGTACGGAGCCACTCCTTAGTTGCCCTGGCTGTGTGTTTCGGGTCGTTGTCATGCTGGAAGACCCAGCCACGACCCATCTTCAATGTTCTTACTGAGGGAAGGAGGTTGTTGGCCAAGATCTCGCGATACATGTCCCCATCCATCCTCCCCTCAATACGGTGCAGTCGTCCTGTCCCCTTTGCAGAAAAGCATCCCCAAAGAATGATGTTTCCACCTCCATGCTTCACGGTTGGGATGGTGTTCTTGGGGTTGTACTCATCCTTCTTCTTCCTCCAAACACGGCGAGTGGAGTTTACACCAAATAGCTCTATTTTTTTCTCATCAGACCACATGACCTTCTCCCATTCCTCCTCTGGATCATCCAGATGGTCATTGGCAAACTTCAGACGGGCCTGGACATGCGCTGGCTTGAGCAGGGGGACCTTGCATGCGCTGCAGGATTTTAGTCCATGACGGCATAGTGTGTTACTAATGGTTTTCTTTGAGACTGTGGTCCCAGCTCTCTTCAGGTCATTGACCAGGTCCTGCCGTGTAGTTCTGGGCTGATCCCTCACCTTCCTCATGATCATTGATGCCCCACGAGGTGAGATCTTGCATGGAGCCCCAGACCGAGGGTGATTGACCGTCATCTTGAACTTCTTCCATTTTTAATAATTGCGCCAACAGTTGTTGCCTTCTCACCAAGCTGCTTGCCTATTGTCCTGTAGCCCATCCCAGCCTTGTGCAGGTCTACAATTTTATCCCTGATGTCCCTACACAGCTCCCTGGTCTTGGCCATTGTGGAGAGGTTGGAGTCTGTTTGATTGAGTGCGTGGACAGGTGTCTTTCATACAGGTAACGAGTTCACACAGGTGCAGTTAATACAGGTAATGAGTGGAGAACAGGAGGGCTTCTTAAAGAAAAACTAACAGGTCTGTGAGAGCCGGAATTATTACTGGTTGGTAGGTGATCAAATACTTATGTCATGCAATAAAATGCAAATTAATTACTTAAAAATCAAACAATGTGATTTTCTGGATTTTTGTTTTAGATTCCGTCTCTCACAGTTGAAGTGTACCTATGATACAAATTTCAGACCTCTACATGCTTTGTAAGTAGGAAAACCTGCAAAATCGACAGTGTATCAAATACTTGTTCTCCTCACTGTATATATATATATATATATATATCATAGACAGTTGTCCTAACCCTAACCCTGTTCGGTGATGGTATATAGATACATCTATATCTACCGTTGAAGTCAGAAGTTTACATACACTTAGGTTGGAGTCATTTAAACTCATTTTTTAGCCACTCCACAAATGTCTTGTTAATAAACTATAGTTTTGGCAAGTCGGTTAGGACATATACTTTGTTTATGACACAAGTAATTATTTACAGACAGATTATTTCACTTATAATTCACTGCATCACAATTCCAGTGGGTCAGAAGTTTACATACACTAAGTTGACTGTGCCTTTAAACAGCTTGGACAAGTCTGGTTCATCCTTGGGAGCAATTTCCAAACGCCTGAAGGTACCACGTTCATCTGTACAAACAATAGTACGCAAGTATAAACACCATGGGACCACGCAGCCATCATACCGCTCAGGAAGGAGACGCGTTCTGTCTCCTAGAGATGAACGTACTTTGGTGCGAGAAGTGCAAATAAATCCCAGAACAACAGCAAAGGACCTTGTGAAGATACTGGAAACAGGTACAAAAGTATCTATATCCACAGTAAAACGAGTCCTATATCGACATTACCTGAAGGGCCGCTCAGCAAGGAAGAAGCCACTGCTCCAAAACCGCCATAAAACAGTCAGACTACGGTTTGCAACTGCACATGGGGACAAAGATCGTACTTTTTGGAGAAATGTCCTCTGGTCTGATTAAACAAACATATACCGTATTTTCCGCACTATAAGGCGCACTTAAAAGCCTTTAATTTTCTCCAAAAATGACAGTGCGCCTTATAATCCGGAGCGCCTTATATATGGATCAATTGGTTAATTGGTTGATCCATGCTGGTTGTACACGCCGCTCAAGGCGCTCTGTCAAAATGTTTCAGTATGAAAAACCAATAAAAACTATTTAATAATAATGAAATGTTTCAGTACGACTGGTACACTACAGAGCCGCACCGCTTGCAGCATTACGGCTACCGTTGTCAGTAAACACTGGTACTGTGCTTACTCACAGTCCCACACCACTTGTCTGTGTATAAAGACCCCAAAATGGCAGCTTTCAAGAGACACGCTTACGACGCAGAGTTCAAGCTCAAGGCTGTCGGTCACGCAGTAGAATATGGGAATAGAGCAGCAGCAAGAGAATTCAACATTAATGAATCAATGGGCTGATATATCAGTCTCAACTGTGGTCCAAGCTTTCACGAAGGCAGGAATAATCTCTAAACTGCCAGGCAACAGCAGCGACACTGACTGGGATAATGACGAGAGGGAGCCGGGCAGGTTGGATGCCGTAGTCGCCCAACTGTTCAATTCGGACACTGAAGAAGAAGAATTCGAGGGATTCGTGGACGGGGAATGAACTGAAAAAGTGAGCTTTACGTGTTATACGTAACTGAACAATGTTGAGTTATGCACTAACGTTTGATTTAGTGGTATCAGACTGTTTCTTTTACTATGTGTTTACTGAATCAGGGAAAAGTTCCCCTGCACGTTTGGGAGAAGAGTGAGCAAGGCTGGGAGATATTGTTAATATGCACATTAACGTTTGAACAACGTTACCATGGGAGTGAACGGAGTTGTCAGAACGCTTAATCCAGGCTCTGTCGTAGCTGGCCGCGACCGGGAGACCCATGGGGCGGCGCACAATTGGCCCAGCGTCATCCAGGGTAGGGGAGGGAATGGCCGGCAGGGATGTAGCTCAGTTGGTAGAGCATGGTGTTTGCAACACCAGGGCTGTGGGTTCAATTCCCACGGGGGGTATACAAAATAATGTATGCACTAACTGTAAGTCGCTCTGGATAAGAGCGTCTGCTAAATGACTAAAATGTAAAATCTAAATGTTAATAAAGTTTGACTTTATCTGACTGTTTTGTTGACATTCCCTTTAGCACAGCTCCATCTAGTGGATGCATAACGCAACCCCAGTCAATCGTTTGACTATCTTCTATTCTATTCGCCTTATAATCCGGTGCGCCCTATATATGAAAACAGTTCTAAAATAAGCCAGTCATTGAAGGTGCGCCTTATAATCCGGTGCGCCTTATAGTGCGGAAAATACGGTAACTGTTTGGCCATAATGACCATCGTTATATCTGGAGGAAAAAGGGGAACGCTTGCAAGCCGAAGAACACCATCCCAACCGTGAAGCACGGGGGTGGCAGCGTCATGCTGTGGGGGTGCTTTGCTGCAGGAGGGACTGGTGTACTTCACAAAATAGATGGCATCAAGAGGAAGGAAAATTATGTGGATATATTGAAGCAACATCTCAAGACATCAGTCAGGAAGTTAAAGCTTGGTCGCAAATGGGTCTTCCAAATGGACAATGACCCCAAGCATACTTCCAAAGTTGTGGCAAAATGGCTTAAGGACAACAAAGTCAAGGTATTGGAGTGGCCATCACAAAGCCCTGACCTCAATCCTATAGCAAATTTGTGGGCAGAACTGAAAAAGCGTGTGCGAGCAAGGAGGGCTACAAACCTGACTCAGTTACACCAGCTCTGTCAGGAGGAATGGGCCAAAATTCACCCAACTTATTGTGGGAAGCTTGTGGAAGGCTACCCGAAACGTTTGACCCAAGTTAAACAATTTAAAGGCAATGCTACCAAATACTAATTAAGAGTATGTAAACTTCTGACCCACTGGGAATGTGATGAAAGAAATAAAAGCTGAAATAAATAATGCTCTCTACTATTATTCTGACATTTCACATTCTTAAAATAAAGTGGTGATCCTAACTGACCTAAGACGGGGAATTTCTACTAGGATTAAATGTCAGGAATTGTGATAAACTGAGTTTAAATGTATTTGGCTAAGGTGTATGTAAACTTCCGACTTCAACTGTATCTATAAAAGTGCTGATCCAATGAGGCGTGGTGGTTTACAACATATTTTTAGATGCTGTCAAACCTGAAAACATTAAACGTCTTTTCTGTAATGATAGTGGTGAATTATCATTAAGTGATAAGAGTTTTGGGGAACAAAGTATGATGATATCCACTACAGCAGATAAGACAGAGGGCTCCACTTTCCAAAACAATGTCCCCTGGTCTTATTACCTGTTCTGTCTGGCTGTAGCAGGCTGCCTAGTAAATTAAATGTCTTTGGCCCCATTACACTAAAACATGTAGGCACAATGTTGTCCTCATCCATGTCATTTACAAAAACAAAATATTCGAACCGTTCTGTATATGAGCTCCACTGTTCAATACTTTAATCAAACTGTCCAATGTTTCCAACAATTCCAATAATTTTTTGTTTCTCAATTAGCTCCTGATTGTCACTCACTTCAGTATTGTCCTCAACCAAAGCAATATTTTCCTCAGTCACGTGATCTTCATTCCCTTCACTCACTGACGTTTCCTCCTAAATTCGCTCATTTAGCAGATTTAATTAAAAGGTTTGTCTTCACAGTTGAATAAATGTCCTTTCCTTCAATCAATGTATGTTCCTCCCTTTTAATCATTTTGTTTTCCCGCTCCGACGTCCATCTCCAGTCCTTTTCTGCCGTCCATGACGATGTTAACTCCAGTGGTGGAAAAAGTACCCAATTGTCATACTTGAGTAAAAGTAAAGATACCTTAAGTACTTTACACCACTGGTTAACTCTCTCTCTTAGCTAGCTAGACTATGCACCTGCTTCTGCTATCAATACACTGTGCTAACATTAGCCTTTTCTGGACCACAGAAAATAACAGTTTTAAACAGTTGTAAAAACCCACTTCTTCCAGACAGAATAGTTCCTGTAGATTCAGACTTACTCATCACCAATCTGTTGTTATGTCTCGTGGGTTTCATAACCACGTCTGTACAACAATTCAATAATGATGAGACAGGAGACAGGAATCAGTTCAACCATTTATCTGGAACGTGATCATCTCAACACATACAAACCCCCATGATGCTCTGCAGCACAACCTCAATATACAACAAATACATAAATAAGTAAATGGATACTAAACAAAACTCATAGAGGAATTTAAATGTTCAGTTGTAGAAAGTAGGGCCATGGGATAGGGTCAGAAAGGTCAGTATGTTTGATAACTGGTTCCAGAGGTGACATAACAAGCATAAGGTCCATTATAACACAGTGAAGTAGAGGTGGGAGCTAAAAGCAGACATGGACAGTGAGACGGTGTGAGGAGGTCAGGGGTGAAACACTAGATCAGGACAGGTAGAAATGGCAGGGCTGGAAATAGACACAGAGACACATTCTGATCATGGCTCAGACCTGACCTGAGACACCCAAACAGATGATGCCATAGCAAAGTCCTGTCCAGTAGGCTATATGGGATTTCCTCAAAATACTACACATGGAAATGTGTCCGGTGTGTGTGTGTGTCCAGTATGTGTGTGTGTCCAGTGTGTGTGTGTGTCCGGGCAGCGGAGCGGAAATGGAAGAAAACTAAACTCCCTGCCGACCTGGCATCTTTTCACTCCCTCCTCTCTACATTTTCTTCATCTGTTTCTGCTGCTAAGGCCACTTTCCACCACTCTAAATTCCAAGCATCTGCCTCTAACCCTAGGAAGCTCTTTGCCACATTTTCCTCCCTCCTGAATCCTCCCCCCCCCCGCCCCCCCTCCTCTCTCTCTGTGGATGACTTCGTCAACCACTTTGAAAAGAAGGTTGACGACATTCGATCCTCGTTTGTTAAGTCTAATGACACTGCTGGTCCTACTCACACTGCCCTACCCTATGCTTTGACTTCTTTCTCCCCTCTCTCTCCAGATAAAATCCTGCGACTTGTGACTGCAGGCCGCCCAACAACCTGCCCGCTTGACCCCATCCCCTCCTCTCTTCTCCAGACCATCTCCGGTGACCTTCTCCCCTACCTCACCTCGCTGATCAACTCATCCTTGACCGCTGGCCATGTCCCTTCCGTCTTCAAGAGAGCGAGAGTTGCTCCCCTTCTCAAGAAACCAACACTCGATCCCACTGATGTCAACAACTACAGACCAGTATCCCTTCTTTCTTTTCTTTCCAAAACTATTGAGCGTGCCGTCTTTAGCCAACTCTCTTGCTATCTCTCTCAGAATGACCTTCTTGATCCAAACCAGTCAGGTTTCAGGACTGGTCATTCAACTGAGACTGCTCTTCTCTGTGTCACGGAGGCTCTCCGCACTGCTAAAGCTAACTCTCTCTCCTCTGCTCTTGTCCTTCTAGACCTGTCTGCTGCCTTTGATACTGTGAACCATCAGATCCTCCTCTCCACCCTCTCCGAGCTGGGCATCTCCGGCGCGGCTCACTCCTGGATTGCGTCCTACCTGACCGGTCGCTCCTACCAAGTGGCGTGGCGAGAAGCTGTCTCCGCATCACGTGCTCTCACCACTGGTGTCCCCCAGGGCTCAGTTCTAGGCCCTCTCCTTTTCTCCCTATACACCAAGTCACTTGGCTCTGTCATATCCTCACATGGCCTCTCCTATCATTGCTACGCTGACGATACACAACTAATCTTCTCCTTTCCCCCTTCTGATAACCAGGTGGTGAATCGCATCTCTGCATGTCTGGCAGACATATCAGTATGGATGACGGATCACCACCTCAAGCTGAACCCTGGCAAGACGGAGCTACTCTTCCTCCCGGGGAAGGACTGCCCGTTCCATGATCTCGCCATCACGGTTGACAACTCCACTGTGTCCTCCTCCCAGAGTGCGAAGAGCCTAGGCGTGACCCTGGACAACACCCTGTCGTTCTCCGCCAACATCAAGGCGGTGGCCCGCTCCTGCAGGTTCATGCTCTACAACATTCGGAGAGTACGACCCTGCCTTACACAGGAAGCGGCACAGGTCCTAATCCAGGCACTTGTCATCTCCCGTCTGGACTACTGCAACTCGCTGTTGGCTGGCCTCCCTGCCTGTGCCATTAAACCCCTACAACTCATCCAGAATGCCGCAGCCCGTCTGGTGTTCAACCTTCCCAAGTTCTCTCACGTCACCCCCTCCTCCGCACACTCCACTGGCTTCCAGTTGAAGCTCGCATCCGCTACAAGACCATGGTGCTTGCCTATGGAGCAGTGAGGGGAACGGCACCTCTGTACCTTCGGGCTCTGATCAGTCCCTACACCCAAACGAGGGCATTGCGTTCATCCACCTCTGGCCTGCTGGCTCCCCTTCCTCTGCGGAAGCATAGTTCCCGCTCAGCCCAGTCAAAACTGTTCGCTGCTCTGGGACCCCAATGGTGGAACAAGCTCCCTCACGACGCCAGGACAGCGGAGTCACTCACCACCTTCCGGAGACATTTGAAACCCCACCTCTTTAAGGAATACCTGGGATAGGATAAAGTAATCCTTCTACCCCCCCCCCCCTCCAAAAAAAATTGTAAAGTGGTTATCCCACAGGCTATAGGGTGAACGCACCAATTGGTGAGTCGCTCTGGATAAGAGCGTCTGCTAAATGACGTAAATGTGCCCTTGAGCAAGGCACTTAACCCTAATTGCTCCTGTAAGTCGCTCTGGATAAGAGCGTCTGCTAAATGACTAAAATATAAATGTAAATGTATGTAAATGTGTGTGTGTGTATGTTCAGCATTGTGTGTGTGTGTGTGTGTGTGTGTGTGTGTGTGTGTGTGTGTGTGTGCCAGTGTGTGTGTGTGTCCAGTGTGTGTGTGTTTGTCCAGTGTGTGTGTGTATCAAGTGTGTGTGTGTGTGTGTCCAGTTTGTGTGTGTGTTCAGTGTGTGTGTGTCCAGTTGTGTGTGTGTGTGTGTGTGTGTGTGTGTGTGTGTGTATGTCCAGTATGTGTGTGTGTGTGTGTGTGTGTGTGTGTGTGTGTGTATGTCCAGTGTGTGTGTGTGTGTCCAGTGTGTGTGTGTGTGTGCGTGTGTGTCCAGTGTGTGTTTGTGTGTGTGTATGTGTGTGTGTGTGTGTGTCCAGTGTGTGTGTGTGTGTGTGTGTCTAGTGTTTGTATGTGTGTCCCAAGTGTGTTTGTGTGTGTATGTGTGTCCCAAGTGTGTTTGTGTGTGTGTGTGTGTCCAGTGTATGTGTGTGTGTGTGTGTGTCCGGTGTGTGTGTGTGTGTGTTTGTCCTGCGTGTGTGTGTCCAGTGTGTGTGTGTGTGTGTGTGTGTGTGTGTGTCCAGTGTGAGTGTGTCCAGTGTGAGTGTGTCCAGTGTGTGTGTGTATGTGTGTGTGTGTGTGTTCAGTGTGTGTCCAGTGTGTGTGTGTGTGTGTGTGTGTGTGTGTGTGTGTGTGTGTGTTCAGTGTGTGTGTGCGTGTCCAGTGTGTGAGTGTCCAGTGTGTGTGTGTGTGTGTGTGTGTGTGTGTTTATGTGTGTGTGTTCAGTGTGTGTGTGTGTCTAGTGTGTGTATGTGTTTCCCAAGTGTGTTTGTGTGTGTGTCCAGTGTATTTGTGTGTGTGTGTGTGTCCGGTTTGTGTGTGTGTGTTTGTCCTGCGTGTGTGTGTCCAGTGTGTGCGTGTGTGTGTCCAGTGTGAGTTTGTCCAGTGTGTGTGTGTCCAGTGTGTGTCTGTGTCGAGTGTGTATCTGCGTCCAGTGTGTGTGTTCAGTGTGTGTTTGTGTGTGTGTACAGTGTGTGTGTGTGTGTGTGTGTGTGTCCGGTGTGCGTGTGTCCAGTGTGTGTGTGTCCCCGGTGTGTGTGTGTCCCCGGTGTGTGTGTGTCCAGTGTGTGAGTGTGTCCAGTGTGTGTGTGTGTCCAGTGTGTGTGTGTGTCCAGTTTGTGTGTTTGTCCAGTGTGTGTGTGTGTATGTGTGTGTGTTTGTTTGTGTGTGTCCAGTGTATGTGTGTTTGTGTGTCTGTGTCCGGTGTGTGTGTGTCCAGTGTGAGTTTGTCCAGTGTATGTGTGTCCAGTGTGTGTGTGTGTGTGTGTGTGTTTGTCCAGTGTGTGTCCAGTGTGTGTGTGTGTCCAGTGTGTGTCTGTGTCCAGTGTGTGTGTGTGTCCAGTGTGTGTGTGTCCAGTGTGTGTGTGTCCAGTGTGTGTGTGTCCAGTGTGTGTGTGTCCAGTGTGTGTGTTTGTCCAGTGTGAGTGTGTGTGTATTTGTACAGTGTGTGTGTGTGTCCAGTGTGTGTGTTTGTCCAGTGTGTGTGTGTGTGTGTGTTCAGTGTGTGTGTGTGTGTCCAGTGTGTGTGTCCAGTGTGTGTGTGTGTGTCCAGTGTGTGTGTGTGTGTCCAGTGTGAGTGTGTCCAGTGTGTGTGTGTTTGTGTACAGTGTGAGTGTGTCCAGTGTGTGTGTTTGTCCAGTGTGTGTGTGTGTCTAGTGTGTGTATGTGTCCGGTGTGTGTCCAGTGTGTGTGTGTGTGTATTTGTACAGTGTGTGTGTGTGTCCAGAGTGTGTGTTTGTCCAGTGTGTGTGTGTGTGTGTGTTCAGTGTGTGTGTGTGTGTCCAGTGTGTGTGTCCAGTGTGTGTGTGTGTGTACAGTGTGAGTGTGTCCAGTGTGTGTGTTTGTCCAGTGTGTGTGTGTGTCTAGTGTGTGTTTGTGTCCGGTGTGTGTCCAGTGTGTGTGTGTGTGTATTTGTACAGTGTGTGTGTGTGTCCAGTGTGTGTGTTTGTCCAGTGTGTGTGTGTGTGTGTGTTCAGTGTGTGTGTGTGTGTCCAGTGTGTGTGTTCAGTGTGTATGTGTGTGTGTGTGTGTGTGTGTCCAGTGTGTTTGTGTACAGTGTGTGTGTGTGTGTGTGTGTATTTGTACAGTGTGTGTGTGTCCAGTGTGTGTTTGTCCAGTGTGTGTGTGTCCAGTGTGTGTGTATGTGTGTGTGTGTGTCCAGTGTATGTGTTTGTGTGTGTCCAGTGTGTGTGTGTCCAGTGTGTGTGTGTGTGTTGTGTGTTTGTCCAGTGTATGTGTGTGTGTGTGTTTGTGTGTCCAGTGTGTGTGTGTGTGTACAGTGTGTGTGTTTGTCCAGTGTGTGTGTTTGTATGTCCAGTGTGAGTGTGTCCAGTGTTTGTGTTTGTCCAGTGTGTGTGTTTGTTTGTGTCCAGTGTGTGTGTGTGTGTGTGTGTGTGTTCAGTGTGTGTGTGTGTCCAGTGTGTGTGTGTGTCCAGTGTGTGTGTTCAGTGTGTGTGTGTGTGTGTGTGTGTGTCTAGTGTGTGTGTGTGTGTGTGTCCAGTGTATGTGTGTGTGTGTCCAGTGTGTGTGTGTCCAGTGTGTTTGTGTGTGTGTTTGTCCAGTGTTTGTGTGTGTGTGTTTGTGTGTCCAGTGTGTGTGTGTGTACAGTGTGTGTGTGTGTGTACAGTGTGTGTGTGTGTCCAGTGTGTGTGTTTGTTTGTGTCAAGTGTGTGTGTGTGTGTTGTGTGTTTGTCCAGTGTATGTGTGTGTGTGTGTGTGTTTGTGTGTCCAGTGTGTGTGTGTGTGTACAGTGTGTGTGTGTGTCCAGTGTGTGTGTTTGTTTGTGTCCAGTGTGTGTGTGTGTGTTGTGTGTTTGTCCAGTGTATGTGTGTGTGTGTGTTTGTGTGTACAGTATGTGTGTTTGTCCAGTGTGTGTGTTTGTATGTCCAGTGTGAGTGTGTCCAGTGTTTGTGTTTGTCCAGTGTGTGTGTTTGTTTGTGTCCAGTGTGTGTGTGTGTGTGTGTGTGTAATCAGTGTGTGTGTGTGTCCAGTGTGTGTGTGTGTCCAGTGTGTGTGTTCAGTGTGTGTGTGTGTGTGTGTGTGTCTAGTGTGTGTGTGTGTGTGTCCAGTGTATGTGTGTGTGTGTCCAGTGTGTGTGTGTCCAGTGTTTGTGTGTGTGTGTTTGTGTGTCCAGTGTTTGTGTGTGTGTGTTTGTGTGTCCAGTGTGTGTGTGTGTACAGTGTGTGTGTGTGTGTGTACAGTGTGTGTGTGTGTCCAGTGTGTGTGTTTGTTTGTGTCCAGTGTGTGTGTGTGTGTGTGTGTTTAGTGTGTTTGTGTGTGTGTGTGTCAGTGTTACCATGGTTATTATTTACAGGGACACTGAGGAGTCAACAGGAACCCCAAACCCTGGATAGAGGGGCTCAGTGAATGTGGAGTGGAATGTGTTCAGGTGGGTCAGTGTGTCAGAGGAGACTCTGTAGAAGGACAGAGTGCCGGCTGGCCAGTCCAGATACACTCCTACTCTGTGGGAGCTGGAGGAGGGGAAGTCTATGGTAGTGGACTTATTATTGTGACAGGCAGAGTAACTGTTGTCAGAGCAGAACAGACTCCAGGACTTGTCATTGTGTCCAAGCCAACAGTCATTACCCCTTCCTCTCCTGCTGATTCCTTTATATGCCACTCCAATACCAGCCCTTCCCCCACTCCACTCTACCTCCCAGTAACAGCGCCCAGTCAGACCCTCTCTACACAGCACATGTCCACAGTCCTCAAATCTCTCTGGGTGATCAGGATACGGCTGCTCCTCTCTCCACCTACATGTCACCTTTCTGTTCTCCTCAGACAGAGAGAGGAATCTGTTTACTGTGTTTAGGTCGAGTGTGAGATCACAGACATCTGATGGATGAAACCAGACACAATATTAGAAATCATCATCATCCTGAACACACACACACACTGAACACACTCACACACTGAACACACACACACACTGAACAAACACACACACACACACACACACACACACACACACTGAACACACTGAACACACACACATCCTGAACACACACACACCGGATACACACTCACACTCACATACTGAACACACACACCCTGAACACAAACACACACCCTGAACACACACATTTCTAAAGTAACACGAACACGTCACACACATCCTGAACAAACACACACACACATCCTGAACAAACACACACACATTTCTAATGTAACAGGAACACGCCACACACACACACACACACACACACACACACACACACAGACACACACATTGTCAAAGCAACTCTTTGTAAATTTTGGTGTCCCTGATATCTGCTTCTGTAGAACTACAGCTGATATTTAATATGACCAAGTAAGTAATGATGGTGGTCTTTGACTTTGACTTCACTTGAATGAAGACTTATTCTTAGTCATATTCTTCACAGCAGTCAACACTCACATTTTCTAGGTCCAGGTTTCATTGTGTTCTCTCCACCATGTTCCACACTGTAGCGGTAAGCAGAAGAACAGACAGTCATTGAGGGATACACCTGAACTCACACACACACACACACACACACACACACACACACACACACACACACACACAGTCAGCATATACAGTGGGGAAAAAAGTATTTAGTCAGCCACCAATTGTGCAAGTTCTCCCACTTAAAAAGATGAGTGAGGCCTGTAATTTTCATCATAGGTACACGTCAACTATGACAGACAAAATGAGAAGAAAAAAAATCCAGAAAACAACATTGTAGGATTTTTAATGAATTTATTTGCAAATGATGGTGGAAAATTAGTATTTGGTCAATAACAAAAGTTTCTCAATACTTTGTTATATACCCTTTGTTGGCAATGACACAGGTCAAACGTTTTCTGTAAGTCTTCACAAGGTTTTCACACACTGTTGCTGGTATTTTGGCCCATTCCTCCATGCAGATCTCCTCTAGAGCAGTGATGTTTTGGGGCTGTCGCTGGGCAACACGGACTTTCAACTCCCTCCAAAGATTTTCTATGGGGTTGAGATCTGGAGACTGGCTAGGCCACTCCAGGAACTTGAAATGCTTCTTACGAAGCCACTCCTTCGTTGCCCGGGCGGTGTGTTTGGGATCATTGTCATGATGAAAGACCTAGCCACGTTTCATCTTCAATGCCCTTGCTGATGGAAGGAGGTTTTCACTCAAAATCTCACGATACATGGCCCCATTCATTCTTTCCTTTACACGGATCTGTCGTCCTGGTCCCTTTGCAGAAAAACAGCCCCAAAGCATGATGTTTCCACCCCCATGCTTCACAGTAGGTATGGTGTTCTTTGGATGCAACTCAGCATTCTTTGTCCTCCAAACACGACGAGTTGAGTTTTTACCAAAAAGTTATATTTTTGTTTCATCTGACCATATGACATTCTCCCAATCCTCTTCTGGATCATCCAAATGCACTCTAGCAAACTTCAGATGGGCCTGGACATGTACTGGCTTAAGCAGGGGGACACGTCTGGCACTGCAGGATTTGAGTCCCTGGCGGCGTAGTGTGTTACTGATGGTAGGCTTTGTTACTTTGGTCCCAGCTCTCTGCAGGTCATTCACTAGGTCCCCCGTGTGGTTCTGGGATTTTTGCTCACCGTTCTTGTGATCATTTTGACCCCACGGGGTGAGATCTTGCGTGGAGCCCCAGATCGAGGGAGATTATCAGTGGTCTTGTATGTCTTCCATTTCCTAATAATTGCTCCCACAGTTGATTTCTTCAAACCAAGCTGCTTACCTATTGCAGATCCAGTCTTCCCAGCCTGGTGCAGGTCTACAATTTTGTTTCTGGTGTCCTTTGACAGCTCTTTGGTCTTGGCCATAGTGGAGTTTGGAGTGTGACTGTTTGAGGTTGTGGACAGGTGTCTTTTATACTGATAACAAGTTCAAACAGGTGCCATTAATACAGGCAACGAGTGGAGGACAGAGGAGCCTCTTAAAGAAGAAGTTACAGGTTTGTGAGAGCCAGAAATCTTGCTTGTTTGTAGGTGACCAAATACTTATTTTCCACCATAATTTGCAAATAAATTCATAAAAAATCCTACAATGTGATTTTCTGGATTTTTTTTCTCAATTTGTCTGTCATAGTTGACGTGTACCTATGATGCAAATTACAGGCCTCTCTCATCTTTTTAAGTGGGAGAACTTGCACAATTGGTGGCTGACTAAATACTTTTTTTCCCCACTGTATAACTCTGTGTGTGTTAACGTTTTTTGTGTGAGGCCAGTGTGTGTGTGTCCAGTGTGTGTGTGTGTGTGTGTGTGTCCTTTGTGGGCATGTGTCAAGCGTGTGTGTGTGTGTGTGTGTCCTGTGTGTGTGTGTCCAGTGTGTGTCCATTGTGAGTGAGTGCGTGTGTCTGTCCAGTGTGTGTGTGTGTCCAGTGTGTGTGTGTGTGTCCAGCATGTGTGTGTGTGTGTGTGTGTCCAGTGTGTGTGTGTCCAGTGTGTGTGTGTGTGTGTGTTCAGTGTTTGTGTGTCCAGTGTTTGTGTGTGTGTGTCCAGTGTGTGTGTGTCCAGTGTGTGTCCATTGTGAGTGAGTGCGTGTCCAGTGTGTGTGTGTGTGTGTGTGTGTGCGTGTGTGTGTGTGTGTGTGTCCATTGTGTGTGTGTGACCAGTGCGTGTGTGTGTGTGTGTGTGTGTGTGAATGTGTGTGTGTGTGACCCCAGTGTGTGTGTGTGCGTGTCCAGTGTTTGTGTGTGTGTTTTTGTGTGTGTCCAGTGTTTGTGTCTGTGTGTGTCCAGTGTTTGTGTCTGTGTGTGTCCAGTGTGTGTGTGTGTGGGTCCAGTGTGTGTGTGTGTTTCCAGTGTGTGTGTGTGTGTCCAGTGTTTGTGTGTTTGTCCAGTGTGTGTACTGTACAGACACACACTGGACACACACACACTGGACACACACACACACACTGGAAACACACACACACTGGACAAACACACACACACTGGACCCACACACACACACACACACACTGGAGACACACACACACTGGACAAACACACACACACTGGACCCCCCCCCACACACACACACACACCCACACAAAGGACCCACATACACACATTGGACACACACACACACACACACACACACACACTGGACACACACACACACACACACACACACACACACACACACACACACTAGACACACACACACACAGGACAAACACACACACACTGGACCCACACACACATACACACACTGGACACACACACACACACCCACATACATACACACAGGACCCACACACACACACACACACACACACACACACACACACACACACAAAGGACCCACATACACACATTGGACACACACACACACACACACACACACTGGACACACACACACACACACACACACACACACCCCCACACACACACACACACACACACACACACACACACACACACACACTGGTCACACACACACACACACAGTCTTTATATAACTTAGTCCACGTGGTGGTCAGAATGTTTGTCTTAACTAGCCTGATAACTCCAACATGTCTGATATGAACATTGACATAAACCCTCTACATACTTGAGTTTCTCCAGTCTGCAGTGTGGATCCTCCAGTCCAGCAGAGAGCAGTCTGACTCCTGAGTCTCCTGGGTGATTGTAGCTCAGGTCCAGCTCTCTCAGGTGTGAGGGGTTTGACTTCAGAGCTGAGACCAGAGAAGCACAGCCTTCCTCTGTGACTAGACAGCCTGACAGCCTGCAAAGAGTCAAATCATATTAAAACCACACTGCTATTCTTTGGTGGTGAAAATAGTGGCAGTATATTTTTTTTAAATGTTCAGATATATCAGTGTCCTGAAACCTGCCATATCTATTCATAAATGAATGTATCATTATTAGAAATGACAAATTATCAAAGTATTGCTTGTAGATAGAAAAATGTATATGACAAATATTTGAGTTGACTGACCAGAACAGTTTAAAAAGCAGTATCAGTCAAAAGACAGACAGTGAGGTATCAGATTTAGATTGTATTGAGTATACAGTCCACACCATATCTATTTTGACAGAGAAGCTAACATTTTAAATGTGGCTCTGTACTCCAGCATTTTGGATTTGAGATCAAATGTTTCATATGAGGTGACAGTATATAATGTCACCTTTAATTTGAGGGTATTTTTATACAAGTATGTTTCAACATTTAGAAATGAAACCACTTTATGTATCTAGTCCCCCCATTTGAAGAAGTCATAAGTATTCTGACCAATTCACTTATAGTGTATTAAAGTAGTCAAAAGTTTAGTATTTGGTCCCAAACTTGTTGGTTGCATTTGCTGTTTGTTTTGGTTGTGTTTTGGGTTATGTTTTGCCCAATAGTAACTGAAAGGTGGATGATGACTGGATTATTTTTCTGTCTAAGTGAGTAGATAACATGTTTCTAAACACTACTAAATTAATCCTAATGATGCCATGATTAATAAAAATAATGAATGAATCATGAATAATAATGAATGAGAAAGTTACAGAGGCTACATCAAAACATGCTAACCTCTCACCATTAACATAACATAAACGGTGACGTTCTGTACTGTCGCCTAATATGAAACTTTCTATCTCAAATCCAAAATGCTGGAGCATAGCACCAAATGTAAAACTGTAAGCTTCACTGTCCAAACACATATGGTGTGGACTATGTGTGCCTGGTAAACACATGTGGATCTGGTGAACAGTTATCACTTGTTGACCAACTACAGGAATACTGACCTCAGAGTCTCCAGTTTACAGTGGGGATTCCCCAGTCCAGCAGAGAGCAGCTTCACTCCTGAATCCTTCAGGTCATTGTTACTCAGATCCAGCTCTCTCAGGTGTGAGGGGTTTGACCACAGAGCTGAGACCAGAGAAGCACAGCCTTCCTCTGTGACTAGACAGCCTGACAGCCTGCAAAGAGTCAAATAATATTAAAACCACACTGCTATTCTTTGGTGGTGAAAATTGTGGCAGTATATTTTTACAACATATTCAGATATATCAGTGTCCTGAAACCTGCCATATCCATTCATAAATGAATGTATCATTATTAGAAATGATCATAATATTGCTTGTAGAGAGAAACATGTATAGTACGAATATTTGAGTTGACTGACCAGACCAGTTTAAAAAGCACTATCAGTCAAAAGACAGACAGTGAGGTATCAGATTTACCGTATTTTCCGCACTATAAGGCGCACCGGAGTATAAGCCGCAGCAGCTAAATTGAATGTTTTGTACATATATAAGCCGCACTGGACTATAAGCCGCAGGTGTTTTAATGTTTAATTACCATATGTAAGGGTTCGTGCACAGAGGGGATTGTCGGGAAAGAGATGGCTGCTTGAGGAAGCTCCCATTTATTAACATTTCAACAAACAAGTTGCATATTTGCATAACGTTTTCCAGCAAAATTAGTTACCGTATTTTCCGCACTATAAGGCGCACCGGATTATAAGGCGCACCTTCAATGACTGGCTTATTTTAGAACTGTTTTCATATATAGGGCGCACCGGATTATAAGGCGCATAGAATAGAAGATAGTCAAACGATTGACTGGGGTTGCGTTATGCATCCACTAGATGGAGCTGTGCTAAAGGGAATGTCAACAAAACAGTCAGATAAAGTCAAACTTTATTAACATTTAGATTTTACATTTTAGTCATTTAGCAGACGCTCTTATCCAGAGCGACTTACAGTTAGTGCATACATTATTTTTTATACCCCACGTGGGAATTGAACCCACAGCCCTGGTGTTGCAAACACCATGCTCTACCAACTGAGCTACATCCCTGCCGGCCATTCCCTCCCCTACCCTGGATGACGCTGGGCCAATTGTGCGCCGCCCCATGGGTCTCCCGGTCGCGGCCAGCTACGACAGAGCCTGGATTAAGCGTTCTGACAACTCCGTTCACTCCCATGGTAACGTTGTTCAAACGTTAATGTGCATATTAACAATATCTCCCAGCCTTGCTCACTCTTCTCCCAAACGTGGAGGGGAACTTTTCCCTGATTCAGTAAACACATAGTAAAAGAAACAGTCTGATACCACTAAATCAAACGTTAGTGCATAACTCAACATTGTTCAGTTACGTATAACACGTAAAGCTCACTTTTTCAGTTCATTCCCCGTCCACGAATCCCTCGAATTCTTCTTCTTCAGTGTCCGAATTGAACAGTTGGGCGACTACGGCATCCAACCTGCCCGGCTCCCTCTCGTCATTATCCCAGTCAGTGTCGCTGCTGTTGCCTGGCAGTTTAGAGATTATTCCTGCCTTCGTGAAAGCTTGGACCACAGTTGAGACTGATATATCAGCCCATTGATTCATTAATGTTGAATTCTCTCGCTGCTGCTCTATTCCCATATTCTACTGCGTGACCGACAGCCTTGAGCTTGAACTCTGCGTCGTAAGCGTGTCTCTTGAAAGCTGCCATTTTGGGGTCTTTATACACAGACAAGTGGTGTGGGACTGTGAGTAAGCACAGTACCAGTGTTTACTGACAACGGTAGCCGTAATGCTGCAAGCGGTGCGGCTCTGTAGTGTACCAGTCGTACTGAAACATTTCATTATTATTAAATAGTTTTTATTGGTTTTTCATACTGAAACATTTTGACAGAGCGCCTTGAGCGGCGTGTACAACCAGCATGGATCAACCAATTAACCAATTGATCCATATATAAGGCGCTCCGGATTATAAGGCGCACTGTCGTTTTTGGAGAAAATTAAAGGCTTTTAAGTGCGCCTTATAGTGCGGAAAATACGGTAATAGCGTCACAATCATTTAACCACTTAACTTTGGTTATTTTTGAAAAACCTTGAAAAAGTGTGCACATCTTTGAATATTTATCTACATTATAGCCTACAGTAGTACCATAACAAAAAACAAAGCTTACAGCGCTTGACGAGGCAATATCAATGGCTAAATTAAATGTGTTTTTTTTAAAGTGCAAAATAAAGTGCCTGTAACACGACAGTAAGCGCGTAAACCTAAAGTTGCAGCAACAC
Organism: Coregonus clupeaformis; assembly: GCF_020615455.1. Taxonomy (NCBI): domain Eukaryota; kingdom Metazoa; phylum Chordata; class Actinopteri; order Salmoniformes; family Salmonidae; genus Coregonus; species Coregonus clupeaformis. The sequence goes on from NW_025533469.1 coordinate 695,435, forward strand.
GGCTGCTTAAAATATACGGTAATCAGCCTACCAGAAAAGTCATTAATCCTCGTCTTCATCTTTTAGGCTAAGGTGCAGTACACGGCTGTAACCAGAAAAGTCAAGTCATTAATCCTCATCTCCGTCTTCTTCCTGCGTACTAAAACCACCAAAGTCCTCATCTTCAGTGTCGGAAACGAACAGGCTCAGGGTGGCTTCGTCAGCCACTCTCCTCTCTCCTTCGTTGACGCTCTCAAAACCAACGAACTCCTCTTCGTCACTGTCAGAATCGAACAGCCTCTGAAGGGCCTCAGCTGTGGCGGCGTCCTCCTCTTCATCACGCAGCAGTCCAGCCTTTCGGAACCCGTTAATGATCGTGGATGTTTTGACACTCCTCCACGCTATCAGGATCCACTCGCAAACTTGAGCGAAAGTTGCTTTTCGCATGCGACCAGTTTTGGTGAATGATTTATCGCCGCTAGTCATCCACGCCTCCCACTGAACGCGTAGTGCCACTTTGAACGCACGATTGACACTGATGTCGAGTGGCTGCAGATGCTTCGTTGTGCCCCCAGGAATCACAGCTGGAATGGAGTTTGTGCTCTTGATGGCTGCTTTCACATAATCCGTTATATGGGCCCTCATGCTGTCCAAAACGAGCAAAGCTTTTTTTTGGTGAAAGAATCCTCCAGGGCGCTTGACGTAGCACTCATTCAGCCATTCATTCAGCCACTCATTCAGCCACTCATTCATTACGCTTTCCATCATCCACCCTTTCTTGTTGACTTTAAAGGAGATGCCATTCAATATTTTCTATTTTCATTTCGGTGGCGACTGTTTCAGCTTTCAGTCGGATCTGCACGGTGGAAACACCTCGGCCTTCTGCTCTCTGTGTGTTCACCCAATCTTCAAGAAAGTCTTCAAGTTCGGGCCATCTGCTTTTATTACCTCTGAAAGCTTTTTTTGACTTTTTGCATTGAGACAGTTCTTCCCGCTGGCGTCTCCAACGTCTCACCATTGACTCATTGATGCCAAGGCTACATGCAGCAGCTCTATTTCCTTCTTTTACAGCCAGATTGACTGCCTTTAACTTAAAAGCTGCATCATATGCATTTCTACGTTTGTTTTCCATAATGAGGGTTTGTGCATGAAAACTTCCTTTGCACAAACTGTCTTGCTCTCGTTCTGTCTCTCGTACCACTCTCGGTTCCACTTTTACTTTTGCGCGCTACCCGTCTCACTCTTTTCCGGCCTCCAGCTTTTCCTGCTGGAGCCCGCCGCTTAAAGGTGGGGGGCGCGGACCGGTCATAGAGCCCATAGAGTTAAAGTTGGTGGACTGTAACCTGTAAAATCCATAGATGTAGGAGGTCTTCTAGTGGCCATTAGCTGTAAAAATCCATAGATTAGCCGCACCGTTATATAAGCCGCAGGGGTCGAAAAATTGGAAAAAAGGCGCGGCTTATAGTCCGAAAATTACGGTAGATTGTATTGAGTATACAGTCCACACCATATCTATTTTGACAGTGAAGCTAACATTTTAAATGTGGCTCTATACTCCAGCATTTTGGATTTGAGATCAAATGTTTCATATGAGGTGACAGTATATAATGTCACCTTTTATTTGAGGGTATTTGAATACATATCTGTTTCACCGTTTAGAAATGAAAGCACTTTATGTATCTAGTCCCCCACTTTTGAAGAAGTCATAAGTATTTTGATAAATTCACTCATAGTGTATTAAAGTAGTCAAAAGTTTAGTATTTGGTCCCAAACTCGTTGGTTGCATTTGCAGTTTGTTTTGGTTGTGTTTTGGGTTATGTTTTGCCCGATGGTAACTGAATGGTGGATGATGACTGGAGTAATTTTCTGTCTAAGTGAGTAGATAACATGTTTCTAAACACTACTAACTGAATCCTGATGATGCCATGATTTAGAAAAATCATGAATGAATCATGAATAATAATGAGTGAGAAAGTTACAGAGGCTACAACAAAACATGCTAACCTCTCACCATTAACAATAACAGAGGGGGTATGATCCTTGTTCCTCTGTAACTTTCTCATTCATCATCATTCACGATTCATTCTCAATTATTCATAATCATGGTAGCATCCACATGAATGTAGAAGTGTTCAGAAACATCTTCTATTCTTACTGACAATACAAGTGAAGTGACTCCAAAATGACATGACATTATTCACCATTCAGTTTCTATTAGGAAAAACATCATCTAAAACACAACCAAATCAAACTGCAAATGCATTCAACAAGTTTGTAGAATCACAAGCTTGATGTAATCACTGCAGGTAAGGAATATGGGACCAAATACTAAACGTATGACTACTTTAATACAATATAAGTGAATATGTACAAATTATTACGACTTTTTCAAATGGGAGAACTAGATACATAAAGTGCTTTCATTTCTAAACAGTAAAACAGATATGTATGAATACCCTCAAATAAAAGGTGACATTCTGTACTGTCACCTAATCTGAAACTTTCTATCTTAAATCCAAGATGCTGGAGCATAGCACCAAATGTAAAACTGTAAGCTTCACTGTCCAAACACATATGGTGTGGACTATGTGTGCCTGGTAAACACATGTGGATCTAGTGAACAGTTATCACTTGTTAACCAACTACAGGAATACTGACCTCAGAGTCTCCAGTTTACAGTGGGGATTCCCCAGTCCAGCAGAGAGCAGCTTCACTCCTGAATCCTTCAGGTCATTGATACTCAGGTCCAGCTCTCTCAGGTGTGAGGGGTTTGACTTCAGAGCTGAGACCAGATAAGAACAGCCTTCCTCTGTGACTAGACAGCCTGACAGCCTGCAAAGAGTCAAATCATATTAAAACCACACTGCAACTCTTTGGTGGTGAAAATATATTTTTTCAACATTTTCAGATACATCAGAGTCCTGAAACCTGCCATATCTATTCATATATGAATATATACACACTACTACTAGTCGAGAGTTTGGACACACCTACACATTCAAGGGTTTTCTTTATTTTTACTATTTTTGACATTGTAGAATAATAGTGAAGACATCAAAACTATGAAATAACACATATGGAATCATGTAGTAACCAAAAAAGTGTTTAACAAATCAAAATATATTTTAGATTTTAGATTCTTCAAATAGCCACCCTTTGCCTTGATGACAGCTTTGCACACTCTTGCCATTCTCTCAACCAGCTTCATGAGGTAGTCACCTGGAATGCATTTCAATTAACAGGTGTGCCTTCTTAAATGTTAATTTGTGGAATTTCTTTCCTTCTTAATGCGTTAGAGCCAATCAGTTGTGTTGTGACAAGGTAGGGGGGTATACAGAAGATAGCGCTATTTGGTAAAAGACCAAGTCCATTTATGGCAAGAACTGCTCAAATAAGCTACGAGAAATGACAGTCCATCATTACTTTAAGACATGACGGTCAGTCAATACGGAACATTTCAACAACTTTTAAAGTTTCTTCAAGTGCAGTCGTTAAAAATATCAAGCACTATGATGAAACTGGCTCTCATGAGGACCGCCACAGGAATGGAAGACCCAAAGTTACCTCTGCTGCAGAGGATAAGTTCATCAGAGTTACCAGCCTCAGAAATTGCAGCCCAAATACATTCTTCACAGAGTTCAAGTCACAGACACAGCTCAACATCAACTGTTCAGAGGTGACTGTGTGAATCAGGCTTTCATGGTTGAATTGCTGCAAAGAAACCACTACTAAAGGACCCCAATAATAAGAAGAGACTTGCTTGGGCCAAGAATCACGAGCAATGGACATTACACAGGTGGACATTTGTCCTTTGGCCTGGAGTCCAAATTTGAGATTTTTGGTTCCAACCGCCGTGTCTTTGTGAGAAGCGGTGTGGGTGAACGGATGATCTCGGCATGTGTATTTCCCACCGTAAAGCATGGAGGAGGAGGTGTTATGGTGTGGGGGTGCTTTGCTGGTGACACTGTCTGTGATTTATTTAGAATTCAAGGCACACTTAACCAGCATGGCTACCACAGCATTCTGCAGCGATACGCCATCCCATCTAGTTTGGGCTTAGTGGGACTATCATTGGTTTTTCAGCAGGACAATGACCCAACACACTTCCAGACTGTGTAAGGAGAGGGATTGAGTGCTGCATCAGATGACCTGGCCTCCATAATCACCCGACCTCAACCCAATTGAGATGGTTTGGGATGAGTCGGACGGCAGAGGGAAGGAAAAGCAGCCAACAAGTGCTCAGCATATGTGTGAACTCCTTCAAGACTGTTGGAAAAGCATTCCAGGTGAAGCTGGTTGAGAGAATGCCAAGAGTATGCAAAACTGTCATCAAGACAAAGGGTGGCTATTTGAAGAATTTCAAATATAAAATATAATTTCATTTGTTTAACACTTTTTTTGGTTACTACATTATTCCATATTTGTTATTCCATAGTTTTGATGTCTTCACTATTATTCTACAATGGAAAAAATTAAGACAAACCCTTGAATGAGTAGGTGTGTCCAAACTTTTGACTGGTACTGTATATACATGAATTAATGTATCATTATTAACAGTAGATAACATGTTTCTAAACACTACTAAATTAATTATTGTGTGTGTGTGTGTCCAATGAGTGTGTGTTCATTGAGTGATACAGGAATACTGACCTCAGAGTCTCCAGTTTACAGTGGGGATTCCCCAGGACAGCAGAGAGCAGCTTCACTCCTGTATCCTTCATGACATTGTTACTCAGATCCAGCTCTCTCAGGTGTGAGGGGTTTGACTTCAGAGCTGAGGCCAGAGAAGCACAGCCTTTCTCTGTGAGTCCACAGAATGACAGCCTGCAAAGAGATCATCATGATTTCACAAACACACTGTTAATTTAACACCAGTAGTGTAGAAGGACAATGGCAGATGCATTTGGTTTATTCTCTTAAACAACATATAGATTAATCTTCCGTCTCCTAGAATTGTATGGTCATATTGTTATACTAATGTGAACATCAATGCATTGATTCAGTAAGTTTTTCAATATAATATAATATATTACATACATATTATAATATATATTTTTCTCTAAACTGAATATTTCTTCCTGATGATTAGTACTTAAATGTCATTTTATGTACTCACAGAGCAGCTCTGGAGGCTTTGACCACTGGCAGCAGCCTCAGAAGACCTTCCTCTGATCTGGAGTATTTATTCGGGTCAAACACATCCAGCTCCTTTTCTGAAGTCAGCAACACAAAGACCAGAGCTGACCACTGTGCAGGTGACAGTTCTTCTTCTGAGAGACTTCCTGATCTCAGGTAGATTTGGATCTCCTCCACAAGAGAATGGTCATTCAGTTCATTCAGACAGTGGAACAGATTGATGCACCTCTCTGGAGAGGGATTCTCCCTGATCTTCTCCTTGATGTACTTGACTGTTTCTTCATGGCTCTGTGAGCTGCTTCTTGTCTTTGTCAGTAGACCTCGTAAGTGCTTCTGATTGGACTCCAGTGAGAGGCCCAGAAGGAATCGGAGGAACAGGTCCAGGTTTCCTGTCTCACTTTGTAAGGCTTTATCCACAGCACTCTTGTAGACAGTAACTTTATGCTTGTGTCTGATCCTCACAGAAAAGTTACTGGACGTTGATTGAGGTTTGGCCATTAGATTTTCATTGTTGTTGATGAATGAGAGGAACACATATACAGCAGCCAGAAACTCCTGAATGCTCAGATGCACAAAGCAGTACACCTTGTCCTGGTACAGCCCACATTCCTCTTTAAAGAGCTGTGTGCACAATCCTGAGTACACTGAGGCGTCATTGACATCAATGCCAGCCTCATTCAGGTCTTCTTCATAGAAAATCAGATTGCCCTTCACAAGCTGTTGAAAAGCCAGTTTTCCCAGTGACAGAATGCTCTCTTTATTCCAGTGTGGACCTGTATCTTCTTTCCCAAGATACTTATCATTCTTCTGTTTGGTATGAAACTCCACAAGGTGTGAGTACATCTCAGTCAGAGTCTTGGGCATCTCTTCTGTCTTGTCTGTACTCAACATGTGTTCAAGGACTGTTGCAGAAATCCAACAGAAGACTGGAATGTGGCACATGATGTGGAGGCTCCTTGATGCCTTTATGTGTGAGATGATTCTGTTGGCCAGGTCCTCATCACTGAATCTCTTCTTGAAGTACTCCTCCTTCTGTGGGTCATTGAACCCTCGTACCTCTGTCACCTGGTCAACACACCCTGAAGGGATCTGATTGGCTGCTGCAGGTCTGGTAGTTATCCAAAGGAGAGCAGAGGGAAGCAGATTTCCCTTGATGAGATTTGTCAGCAGAACATCCACTGAGGTTGACTCTGTGACGTCACAGCAGATCTTGTTGTTCTGGAAGTCTAGGGGCAGTCGGCACTCATCCAGACCATCAAAGATTAACAGAACTTTGTACTTGTCGTAGTTGGAGATTCTTGATTCTTTGGTTTCCATTTAGAAGTGATTGACAAGTTCAATGAAAGTGTGTTTTTCCTTTTTCATCAAATTCAGCTCCCGAAAAGGGAATGAAAATACAAATTGGACATCCTGATTTGCTTTTCCTTGAGCCCAGTCCAGAATGAACTTCTGCACAGAGACTGTTTTTCCAATGCCAGCGACTCCCTTTGTCAGCACAGTTCTGATAAGTTTGTCTTGTCCAGTTAAGGGTCTGAAGATGTCGTTACATTTGATTGCAGTCTCTGGTCTTGCTTGTTTCCTGGTTGTTGTCTCAATCTGTCTCAGCTCATGTTCATTATTGACCTCTCCTGTTCCACCCTCTGTGATGTAGAGCTCTGTGTAGATCTTATTGAGAAGTGTTGGGTTTCCTTGTTTAGCGATCCCCTCAAATACACATTGAAACTTCTTCTTTAGATTAGATTTGAGTTCACGTTGACAAATCACAGCAAGCTCATCTGAATGAAGAAATAACACAGAGGATATTAATATTATGTCTGTTTTAATGCCTACAGTACTGTAAGACTGTCTTATAAAGTTTAAATTATAATCATTTATTCTCTTGTCTGTATAAATCTGTAAATGTTTTTATAATGCATTACACACTGGTGTGACTGATTTATATCTCTCTCTCTCTCTCTCTCTCTCTCTCTCTCTCTCTCTCTCTCTCTCTCTCTCTCTCTCTCTCTCTCTCTCTCTCTCTCTCTCTCTCTCTCAACACTGCTACAATATCATTTAGTTACACAGCAACTTTAGCTGTACTTTAGCTACAGCTTTTAAATGTTTGTTCTAAAACAGCATTCAACATGAGGCAGACAGCTCTTACTTTTCTCCAGTGTGTCAGCAAGCTCCTTCTGGTTCATTTTCCTCAGGACGTGCAGTGTGATCTTCAGAGCCCCCTCTCTGGCACTGCTCTCCTGCTTCTCATCTTCAGCATCCACCACTTCCTTATCCTGCTTCTGACTCTCAAAGCCTTCTGGGAGTTCTGGACTAAGAATCCTCTTGAACATCTTCAGCTCGTTCTTCACAAACGTCATAATATTCTCTTCAAGCAACTGAAATAAATCAAGTAAATAAGTTAAGCAAGAGACTAAATGCTTTCTCATTAACATATTAATGAATGATTGACAGATCAACTTTACTTGAGGTAAACAAAAACAAATGTACATGACAGGACCACATACACTGAATATGGAGGCCAGGTCTGTTTGATGACTCTGGGAAGACTGACCACTGAGAATCTCTGACTCTGATCTCTCCTGTTGGTTTCTGTGGACAAAACATCAGATTACATCTCCTCATCCAGGGAGTGCACACACACACACACACACACACACACACACACACACACACACACACACACACACACACACACACAAGGGAGGGAATGTTGTGTTAGTTTAATATTGTTTCAGGACTATGAAAATGGAAAAAAGGTTTAGCCTAAGGATTATGAAAACAACAAAAATAAATGGGAAAATGGGAGAGGAGAAATGACTAGAGACAGTGTTGTTTTACTCACTGACCATGACCCATGAGTTCTTCTTACCTTTTGTGAGAGATGTATTATTCTCATAAATGATGGGATGACTAACTTAGAAAGAATGCATTCTTGACTGGGCTAATGTAGGTTGTGTCACCTGGCAGGCTGTGATTGATGTGAAGAGCTGTTTTAGGGGGTAAAATTAGATAAGAATTTGTGTCTCCAAATACTAGACTATACTGGTTCTTTGTGATCTGTGAACCATCCTTGGACGTAGGAATGGTGTCTAGGGGAGCTGGCTCTTCTCACTATGACAGGTTGTTATGATGAACGTATGCCTGGAAACAGGGATGCGCTAAGAGGCGGGGGACTAGCCTGTGCACCAACGGATTGGCTGAGTAAGTCTAAACCACGCTCAAGTCTCTACTCTGATTGGCCAGCAGAGAGGTGGGAACTCTCTCTCTGTCAGAGTATTTGAGGAAGAACATGTAATAATGAATTTAGTTCTCTGTCTGCCCTGCGAGGTTTTTCAGTGAGCCCGTATACGAACCAACATACTTATCATACATACATTTTGCATATAATAAATTTAGCTTGGATTGAAGATCTCTTGATTCTTATTTCATTACCAGATTTGAATTACGCAATTTCTAACACTTTGTTAGAATAAATAGTATATATATATATACAGTTAACTAAATGTATGATGTTTTTGGTTTATGTCAGTTTCATTGTTTGTTATGCTATAAATTGTTATTTTATGGTTGTAAGTGGTAAAATTAACTAATTAATTAATTACTACTTTAGTAAGGATATACTTTATTCAGTACTACTGCAGCTGCTAAATAATTCCAATAGATGGCAGCATAAGACCACAAATGACATTTCAGAAGGTTAGTTTAGTTTTCTCCCTGGATACACCACCACTCCCCCTCACAGGAAAACTCCTGCACACGCTTTTTACTGTCCCTTTCCACACTGCTAATGCAAGAGGAACGACTGAAAAAGCATTTAACAGATTACTGTGAAAAAATATAATGATGATTCATGTTTATTATTACCTGTTTTATGCTCATGTTTTGAAATTATACTTCATTACTATAACGATTATCAATAAGCCTGAACATTAATTTAGTCACCTCTGGTCGAGAAAATTGTATTTTCCTGGTACATTCATTGTCAGATTCATCAACCAGCAGCGAGCACTCTGCCTTCTAGCACAAGCGAGGGGCATGTTGAGGTACATTTGCTAACCGCGAGGGTTGCATGATGTAATTTATTGGTGGGCTGGAAGACGCACTCTTGTCTTATCTATTCCGAGGTTGTTTAATCGTAATATTAGATATTTAAAAATGCATGTATACTAGGGTTGAGGTTGGAGCATCTGACCAGTGATTATTTAACAGGGGTTCAACACCTGCTATAGGCACTATTTAATTGCTCTTCCAAAAGCATCACAGGCCTAATACGAGATATATAGCTAACTAAAGTAATGCGTGACCATTTCAGAAAATCATGGGACATTTAGTATTTGGTTGCATCCTATTTTATGTCAATCATATTGCTGCTTGTAGCCTATAACTAATGCTTCGTGGTCTTATGCTGCCATCGATTGGAAATATTTAGCTATTAAAAGTTATTAATTCACGTACAGACATTGGTGAGGCAGCTGAGAAATAAAGTGTATTAGATCAGTCTCAATCCTGCCCCACGCCAATTGCTGGACTTTCACACAGAGGTTACTAGGTCACCCAATTCAAACCACATTTGAAAAATAAAACAAATGTGTCTTATTTATCAAGTGTTCTGTCTTGCAATTATACATATAATAAAATAACAACAAAATAATCAAAACACTATTTAATACTATAATTGTATTTACTAAGATAATATTATTACTAAAATAGTTTCTAAAAGTGTTCTAGGCTACCCTACCCTAGAATTAGGGGTTAGGGTTACGGCTAAAATAGGTTATAAGTAGGGTAAGAGTTTCTGTATAGCACTTGTGACATCTGCTGGTGTAAAAAGGGCTTTATAAATACATTTGATTGATTGTTAGGTTTAGGGTTTTTATGGCAAAAAACAGTATGGGTTTATGGCACTCTTGCGCCTTCCTTTGGCCATCTGTGGGTACTACATTACTCATTCATTACATTTTTTACATTTTTACATATTTAGCAGACGCTCTTATCCAGAGCGACTTACAGTTAGTGAGTGCATACATTTTCATACTGCCCCCCCGTGGGAAACGAACCCACAACCCTGGCATTGCAAGCGCCATGCTGTACCAACTGAGCTATATGACACTTGCTAGGCTCATAATCTGAGGTAGCAACTGTGTTAGATCTACAAATCCATTAGCTAGACCACCCAATTAGACAACAATCACCCCATTATACCCATTTGGTTTACAACTCAGTGAACCTGCGCAGCATTCGCTCAATTTGATGCCTACGAATGAAGATTTCGATGCATATCAAATTACCCAGCAGCCATTTAGAAACAACAAGTCATCAGAAAAATTGTTATTTCTTAATTAAAAAAATTATTCTGGCTGTTTAAATCTGCCACATCTTGAAAAAGAGGACAGGGACATGCGTTTTGTTTAGATTGTACACTTTTTTCTTAAAACAAATATGTTTAACGTTTGATGACTTTACGCCAGACAACACCTCTTAGACTGTGGCTCACCACAACATGTACCAGGTTAACATTGAGCGCACTCACCAAGTAACCGTAACCTTGTTAATAATAAGTTACCTGAAGTAAACCTACAGGGTTGACGCTCGCCAAGTAGCCGTAACCTTGTTAACAATAACTTACCTGAGGTAAACCTACAGGGTTGACGCTCGCCAAGTAGCTGTAACCTTGTTAATAAATAAGTTACCTGAGGTAAACCTACAGGGTTAACGCTCACCAAGTAGCCGTAACCTTGTTAATAATAAGTTACCTGAGGTAACCCTACAGTAGAACTAATAGGAGCTGGCAGGGTGAAAAATGCCCAAACATAAGGCCTGTTTTTTCGCGATTACTTCATAACCAGGGACAGAAGGTAATATTATGAAACTGGGCTCCATGGCGGATGCAATGAACTAATTTTATCAGAAATAAAGTTGTAAAAAATGTAACTTGAGGCGCCCCGAAAATAATATTCAAAATGTTCAGTCCTTGGAGACAGAGGGGTTAAACACTAAAGTTACCGTCCATCTAGTGAAGAGGAGAACCGGACAGAGGGATGGTAGGTAGCCAGCATCCGTCAACGAGAGAGGGAGATGCCCTCCACCGTATTTAACAGGTGGAAGAAACAACCCGGGAGCTCCATCGGTCCACAAGAAATGCAGGCAGCCGGTGATGATGTAGTGGTAGCAAGGATAACTAGGATGCTGCTGGTAGAGTAGCTAGCTTAGCTAGCTGTACCGACTAGCTTGGCTAGCTAGCAGGTCGTTCCTCTGTGCCTCGAGGATGATGACGAATCCGGTGAACCACAAGATGAAACAGGGATAGCGAGTGAAATGGATCTGGCTACACTCATACTGTCCCTGACCAAAAATCAAATTGAACAATAAACTTCGGCGTCTCAACACTGTAACAAACTCTGTCGTTGTTCCCCAAGATCACCTCAGTCCACTTTGCGCGTAACTGGACAATATGCTTGGCGCCACACCGTAAGTGGACGCGGACAGTTCCAGAACGCGGACATGAGCAGAGCAACACAATAAACTAAACCCAGTCTTTACAGTGGCTTACATTAGTAATATTATTTTATTTATTTTTTATATGTAAAACAAACATTCAACGTTTTTTTTATAACAATATTTTGAGATCTGGGCCCATATCCACAAAGTATCTCAGAGTAGAAAATTGGTCGTATAAGTGCTAGGAATTAAGACATTTTACTCTTATGGGTATAAATCAATGCATAGCATTTTGTCTTCGGTTTGGCAGATTAACTCATTCTTATTTCTGAAGATAAACTCAGGTTTTCGCCCAGCGGCTAAGGAGTTGGAGCTGTGGCAGGAGTTGGACCTATGGCAGAAAGGTGGCTGGTTCGAATCACCGGCCGGGCGCTGGAAAAAACGGGCGGGCTTGATCTGACCACTGGAGGGCTGCTGGGTTCACATCCTCAAAACATTCACCTTTCGTTGATCAGAACTCTAGAGGTTCTTCTTCTCTGAACCCAAAAATATATCTAACTTTATTATTTAATTACCTATATCATGTTATTTCAAGTTATCACTTTGGAGCGCAACATCACGTTGTTAAAAAATAATCCTAAATTGGCCATGGCTATAAATTGGGCAATTGAAGGCATCTAGGGCAAAATATGTGTTCGATGAAAATGAACATTGTATGCAAAGTTGTAGGCAACATTATTGACAAGGGACCCTGATGCCTACGATGCCAAAGCTATTTAGAGTTGTTAAACGGGTGTGAAGAGTGTATTGGTATAATGGTAATATTGTCAAAATTCTGCTTGTAACAACCATCAGAATTGGTAAAAAAAATATGCATTCCATTATATTATGCAATAATGAAGAGTAGGCAAAGTGGTTGTGTCGTATTAAAATTCTATCAAATGTCTTCCATTGCAACGAGTCCAGTCAGGGTGCTGCTGAACCCCTGCAGTACCTCCACTGACCCCGGATTGAGAACTCCTGATTTAGCAGATGCTCTTATCCAGAGTGATTTACAGTAAGTGCATTCATCTTAAGATAGCTATTTATTGTGTAAATAAACGTAATATATTCTTCATAAAATTGACCTCTCACCTCTTAGCTTTGGTGTCATGTTCCCTGGAGAGACGCATTTTAGAGGCAGGGCCCCCCTCCTCTCTCTCCCCAGACAGACTCATTTTAGAGGCAGGGCCCCCCTCCTCTCTCTCTCCAGAGATACTCATTTTAGACCACTGACCCCTAAACAGAGATCCAGCATGTTGGTTGTGGTTAACACAGTGACAACTCATTCTAGAATGTCAATTGTTCTCTTTTACTCATGATCTCTTAGAAATAAAACATTTACTAACAGACACATCCAAACAGTCAGGTTATTTAATGCAATCAGATGAACATCTGGTTGTGCCATCTCTTCTCCATGGTAACTGTCAATAATAATAATAAGTCACTGTTTGTTAAGGTAGTTATAGACAGTGCAGCAACACAAGGCCATGTCTCACACGTATTTGTATTCATTAAAAGTAGGCTATTTATTGTCTTTAAATCTGTTATAATCCAGAAGCAACACGACATTTGAATTATTATGTGGATTATAATAAATTTACATTTTTCAAAAGGGAAAGGTGGAAAAGTGGAAATTACAAACTTCCGAAGCCTTTTTAACCCTCCAATACACAACCATTTTTAGTTATCCTGCAACAGGCTGATTAAATTAAGATCCTACATCTGTACAGAGCTTGTCTTTATCTAAACCAAGGCAGTTTGCATTATTAGCAATGATGTTGCAACTGTCAGCTGCTGTAAACCTATGTGATTGGATGTTATAGACCCCCATCTGAACAGTTTCTTTCCCCATGCTGTGGCCCTCACCAACTGGCCATCTGGTCCATAGAGACTAAAGGACTATACACTCTATGCTGCACACCACATCAAGCCATCTCTGAACTGTACACTACCATCTGGTCCATGGAGACTAAAGGACTATACACTCTATGGGAAAGTATTGGGAAGGTAGAAAGATAACAGTGAATATGAGACATGGGGAAAATATTGGGAAGGTTGAAAGATAACAGTGTATATGAGACATGGGGGAAGGTATTGGGAAGGTAGAAAGATAACATGGAATATGAGACATGGGGGAAGGTATTGGGAAGGTTGAAAGGTAACAGTGAATATGAGACATGGGGGAAGGTATTGGGAAGGTAGAAAGATAACAGTGAATATGAGACATGGGGAAGGTATTGGGAAGGTCTAAACATAACAGTGAATATGAGACAAGGGGAAGGTATTGGGAAAGTTGAAGGATAACAGTGAATATGAGACATGGGGAAGGTATTGGGAAGGTATAAAGATAACAGTGAATATGAGACATGGGGGAAGGTATTGGGAAGGTAGAAATTTAACAGTGAATATGAGACATGGGGGAAGGTATTGGGAAGGTTGAAAGATAACAGTGAATATGAAACATGAGGGGAAGGTATTGGGAAGGTAGAAAGATAACAGTGAATATGAGACATGGGGGAAGGTATTGGGAAGGTAGAAAGGTAACAGTGAATATGAGACATGGGGGAAGGTATTGGGAAGGTTGAAAGATAACAGTGGACATGAAACATGAGGGGAAGGTATTGGGAAGGTTGAAAGATAACAGTGAACATGAGACTTGGGGAAGGTATTGGGAAGGTTTAAAGATAACAGTGAATATGAGACATGGGGGGAAGGTATTGGGAAGTTAGAAAGATAACATTGAATTTCTCCCAAGTATCTCAAACAGGAAGTTCAATTAGTCACAAGGTTGTGCTAACTAAAGTAGTGTTGCAAAAGCCTTTCCACCCCACTCTTCCCCATCAGTCTCAAGAACAGGACCTGTGGTTTAATGAAGATACATGTAGATACAACAGAAACAAGATGTGGTACTATCTACTTCTCTTTTACAAGAACATAGACATTTCCCAGAGGAGGCTGGTGGGAAGGGCTATAGGAGGAAGAGTTCATTTTTATGGCTGAAATTGAATAAATAAATTACGTGTTTGATACCGTTCCATTTATTCCATTCCAGTCTTTACAATGAATTTAAAAAACGACCTTTAAAGGTCCTTCGCAGCCGTAAAAATAATATAAGATCATATGTGAAAATTGTGCATTTCTAAAAATATAAAGTTAAAAAGTGATCCTCGAAGACCTAATTTAAAAGTTGAAACATTTTAAAACCAGGAATGTTCAAACCCAATCAGATTCACAGTGGTGTGGGGAGCAATAAAATCCCCTCCATTGGACTGGAAACTAGAAACTCACTGCAGGTGGAAATCACTGGGTTTACTCCATTGGGCTGGAAACTAGAAACTCACTGCAGGTGGAAATCACTGGGTTTACTCCATTGGGCTGGAAACTAGAAACTCACTGCAGGTGGAAATCACTGGGTTTACTCCATTGGGCTGGAAACTAGAAACTCACTGCAGGTGGAAATCACTGGGTTTACTCCATTGGGCTGGAAACTAGAAACTCACTGCAGGTGGAAATCACTGGGTTTACTCCATTGGGCTGGAAACTAGAAACTCACTGCAGGTGGAAATCACTGGGTTTACTACATTGGACTGGAAACTAGAAACTCACTGCAGGTGGAAATCACTGGTTTTTACTTTTATGTCACATTTTGTAAAGACTTTTCTTCTTGTCTTTTTAACTACAGATCATAGAAACGTGCTGTTTTCACAAATATAGACACTGTTGTGGTGCTGGAGAGGATGAATATGAGGTTGAAAAGTGGAGAATTGCCTTTTAACACTAGAATCAGACCCCAAATAAACCTATGTCCTGTTCCCTGACTTTTCCTAAATGTTTGTATTTTACACTGCTCATTTGTCAGAATTTTTACATCACAAACAGAAAAGTATTCTATGCCTTGTTACACGTTGTTTTCACACCTATTCACAACTTAATCTGCCAAGACAATGCGCCACTAATGAGTCTCTCTTTCCTCACTGAATAAATGACAAATGGATGAATGGGCGATAGTTGTGCACCTTACTTCACAAATGATTTTAAATTAGGCCCAAATTAGGCCTAACTGAATGATAAGGAGGGTGCAGATGTTGAATTCGCTTAGAACAATAGTGTAATGATGAGTTTGTGTTATGCCTGTTTATCAGCATCAAATCATTTGACCACACGCCTTGTGGGTTGATACATTTCTCTTTTATGTTTTACTTTGTAAAAATAAACTGTTATGGGACTGTTTTATTTACTATAACTCTATTACTAATTAAATGTATTGTGGGAAATGAAAACATGCTATGAGTTGCAGAAGTCCTTTAGAATAATATCCTTGAATCTGTCCAAGTTGATGAGCAGGAAACAAACTGATGCCAGTCAGCCTCACAGCCGGCCCATCAAAACTACACCTGAACTATACCTCAACTCATTTCACACATGATAAGAGTTAGCCTATAGACCAGATTATATTGACAATAGTCTGATGAGTGACAATATTATCAGTGGTCAAATTGTACATGAAGAGATGGACGCATCTTGTAATTGACAGATGCAGGGAAAGGAGCATCTCTTTATCAAATCCTCCTTCAGAGTCACATGCAGGTAAAACATTGTGATTTCTATATAGTGCTGTATCTGAAAGAGCATATTCTGCAGTTTCTATGACACTTACCTTTATCAAATAACTCTCAACATTCAAGAGGTGCAGCTCTATTTCCAAATGTTACTTTTCTCAACAATATCTGTGCTGTCAATGTATTTATCACATGACCACTCCAGCGCCAGCATTGCTATGGCAACTAAGCAGAAACTAGTAACATCATCCAGTTAAAATATGCTGTTCTGTCGTCAATGGATGAATGGCCAATAGAAACCAGATAGAAACTGATAATGGTGCATGTGACTTCTGTTTTGGTTAGCAGCGGATGTTGAAACCAACTTGCTCAATGTCTTTCCATATCTGGGGAAAGATGAAACCAGGCCAGCGGGTGAGAGACTGTTTGACTGGGATTTTGAGACACGTGGAGCCTTACATGGGCAAAGGCAGAAATGGGACCATAGACAGCTTCTTCACATCAATTTCCCTGTCAGACAAGTTGATTGCAAAGAAGAAGCTGCCACTCTCTGTGCAAAACAACATATCTGCGGAGGGTGGTAAAGCAACACTCACGGTGTGATGGAGGGTGGTAAAGCAACATTCACGGTGTGATGGAGAGTCGTAAAGCAACACTCACGGTGTGATGGAGAGTGGTAAAGCAACACTCACGGTGTGATGAGAGTGGTAAAGCAACACTCACGGTGTGATGGAGAGTGGTAAAGCAACACTCACGGTGTGATGGAGAGTGGTAAAGCAACACTCACGGTGTACAGATGTAAAATAAATAAGTGTTAGCTTCCTCAGCACCATGCACCCCACTGTTGCCACCGGCGGTGACCAGAAGAAGAAACCAGAGACAGTGACAGACTACAATCACACAAAGGTATATACAGTATCTCTACCATATACAGATAGCCTTCCCATCTGCCAAACACCAAATAGGATCCCCTTTTATTATATTACATTCATATTATTACTATTAGTATTATCATTCTATATAATTATAACCTTTTCTATTCTATTTTATTTTATGTAAAAGGTTGGTGTGGATGCTAGACCAGATGTCCAGACTGTACTCTGTAAAAGGGGGTACTCTCCTCTGGCCTGTTGACTTTACTCTGTAAAAGGGGGTACTCTCCTATGGCCTGTTGACTGTACTCTGTAAAAGGGGGTACTCTCCTCTGGCCTGTTGACTGTACTCTGTAAAAGGGGGTACTCTCCTCTGGCCTGTTGACTGTACTCTGTAAAAGGGGGTACTCTCCTCTGGCCTGTTGACTGTACTCTGTAAAAGGGGGTACTCTCCTCTGGCCTGTTGACTGTACTCTGTAAAAGGGGGTACTCTCCTCTGGCCTGTTGACTGTACTCTGTAAAAGTGGGTACTCTCCGCTGGCCTGTTGAGGTGTTCTACAATGTGCTCGACATGACTGCTATCAACACGTGTTGTACAAGCAATGCCTTGACAAGACAGTCAGCAGGAGACATTTCATCATGGATCTGGCATGTGAGCTTGGTGAGAACCACATGAACGCAGAGAAAGAAGCTACAGTCACCAAGCAGGCCGCCAAGACAGCAGGTCCTGTTCTCCCTCTTTCCCAAGCACCACAGCTCCCACTGGGGAAAAATACACAATGTCAAGACAGCAGGTCCTGCTCTCCCTCTTCCCCAAGCACCACAGCTCCCACTGGGGAAAAATACACAATGTCAAGTTGGCAGGTGCACACCGAACAAGACCCATGAAAACTGTGTGCAGGGAACCGATTTGATTTGTTTGTGGACCTGAAGCATAAAGAGAAGACATGATTGATTCATGTGTAAAGGCACGGTACAGTGTCTGATACAATCAACACATTATTGTTTTTACATCTTGTCATGAATATATTTCCACAAAAATGTTTTTTTTATTTTTTCATTATTTATTATTATTATTATTATTATTATTATTATTTTTTTAGTCATTTAGCAGACGCTCTTATCCAGAGCGACTTACAGTTAGTGAATACATATATATATTTTTATACTGGCCCCCCATGGGAATCAAACCCACAACCCTGGCGTTGCAAACGCCATGCTCTATCAACTGAGCTACATCCCTGCCAGCTATTCCCTCCCCTACCCTGGACAACGCTGGGCCAATTGTGCGCCGCCCATGAGTCTCCCGGTCGCGGCCGGCTGCGACAGTGCCTGGATTCGAACCAGGATCTCTAGTGGCACAGTTAGCACTGCGATGCAGTGCCTTAGACCACTGCGCCACTATTTATACAATTCATTCTTGTAGCAAGAATTAGCATTTAGCATTAGCATTAGCATTAGCATTAGCATTAGCATGTAGCATGAAGCATAATTATCAGGCCACGTTTAGCATTTCTCCCTCCGCTGTGCCGTAAAATTCTTTATGAGTGCTAAATTTGTGCTACCACGAGGTCCCTGTGGAATTGTGGTCACATCAACCAAACAATTCGTCAACCATCAGCTGAGCGGTAACATACAATATCAATATACCACGGCCTCCAGTCCCCAGGACTCACCTACTCCACCTAACGTGTTACAGGATTTCTGGCCCACCATATTGGCCGCCTTTACAAAAAGGGCTTATCGTTGATCCACAGCGGTTCTAAGTTACATACATATGCCTAGGCCTTATTCCTCTCAATCGATTGTTCTTGAACTCTTATTCAAGCAAAATATCTCTATAGACACTCTATAGACAATCCCCCCTTTTTGCGCTGTTTACCAGTGCAAACAAATTTAGAATGGTTAGGCCAGACCCCTCGTTCGCAGCAATAAAAGCAACAGCAGCACACACCGGTCCCCAACGGTACATCTCCTGAGTGCACACACCCAAAAGCTGACGAAGGAAACACACACAAGACCGTGAGAAATCTCACCTTAAGCCGGCGTCTTGAGCGAGAGTCACGTCGTTGCTCATGAATGAAACACTGCAGAGACGCAGACCGCCTCATCACTCGCCGCCATTTGTAGTGTCGAGTCAATGTTGCTAATTATGCTGTTAAACAAAGGAGTCCGCTTATACTGAACTTTGATCATAAGTTTTATTCATATCACAAGATTTCAGCATAAGTTTACAGATGTCATGATCACCCGGAGAGCAGTGTTTTCCAAATTACAATGTCCGCTCTAATCTTCTTTGTTGCTAGCCCATACTTATAATCTTTCCCAAAATATGGGTGGCTCCCTCTACTGTCCAATCCCCTGTCTACAACACACAGACTCCCTCTGTTCTATGGGGTGTCACTCTAAAACAACTCCCTCTGAAACTTAATAAACATCCTCTCAGGTTCCACTTGAAAACATCAGCAAAGTCATAATTCTTAATACACTACACATCTTAAGGCTAAGTTTATCAGTAGAACATTTGTAGGAGCATTGTTAAATCTCAGAGCTGTTTCCCCAAAAACCATCGTTACTAAAGTTGAAGTGCACTTGAAAACGCTCATTTTATTTGAGGTTAATGGTGAGAGGTTAGCATGTTTTGTTGTAGCCTCTGTAACTCTGTCACTCATTATTATTCATGATTCATTCATTATTTTTCTTAATCATGGCATCATTAGGATTAATTTAGTAGTGTTTAGAAACATGTTATCTACTCACTTAGACAGAAAATTACTCCAGTCACCATCCACCATTCAGTTATTATTGGACAAAACATAACCCAAAACACAACCAAAACAAACTGCAAATGCAACCAACGAGTTTGGAACCAACTACGAAACTTTTGACTACTTTAATACACTATAAGTGAATTGGTCAGAATACTTATGACTTCTTCAAATAGGGGGACTAGATACATAAAGTGCTTTCATTTCTAAATGGTGAAACAGATATGTATGAAAATACCCTCAAATAAAAGGTGACATTATATACTGTCACCTCATATGAAACATTTGATCTCAAATCCAAAATGCTGGAGTATAGAGCCACATTTAAAATGTTAGCTTTACTGTGAAAATAGATATAGTGTGGACTGTATACTCAATACAATCTAAATCTGATACCTCACTGTCTGTCTTTTGACTGATACTGCTTTTTAAACTGCTCTGGTCAGTCTACTCAAATGTTTGTACTTTAGGTTTTTCTCTCTACAAGCAATATTTTGATCATTTGTAAATTCCAATAATCATACATTAATTTTTAAATAAATATATATGGCAGGGTTCAGGACACTGATATATCTGAAAATGTATCTGAAAAAATATACTGCCACTATTTTCACCACCAAAGAATAGCAATGTGGTTTTAATATGATTTGACTCTTTGCAGGCTGTCAGGCTGTCTAGTCACAGAGGAAGGCTGTGCTTCTCTGGTCTCAGCTCTGAAGTCAAACCCCTCACACCTGAGAGAGATGGACCTGAGCTACAATCACCCAGGAGACTCAGGAGTCAGACTGCTCTCTGCTGGACTGGAGGATCCACACTGCAGACTGGAGAAACTCAAGTATGTAGAGGGTTTATGTCAATGTTCATATCAGACATGTTGGAGTTATCAGGCTAGTTAAGACAAACATTCTGACCACCACTTGGACTAAGTTATATAAAGACTGTGTGTGTGTGTGTGTGTGTCTGTGTGTGTGTCCAGTGTGTGTGTGTGTCCAGTGTGTGTGTGTGTTTGTGTGTGTGTGTGTGGGTGTGTCTGTGTGTGTGTGTGTCCAGTGTGTGTCCAGTGTGTGTTTGTGTGTGTTTGTGTGTGTGTCCGGTGTGTGTGTCCGGTGTGTGTGTCTGTGTGTGTCCAGTGTGTGTGTGTGTCGTGTGTGTGTGTTTATCCAGTGTGTGTGTGTGTGTGTGTGTGTGTGTGTGTCCAGTGTGAGTGTGTGCACGGGCATCAGTACACACACTGGACACACACACACACTGGACACACATACACACTGGACACACACACACACACACAAAGGACACACACACACAGAGGACGCACACACACACACACTGGACAAACACACACACTGGACACACACACAGTCACACTGGACACACACACACACACTAGACACACACACACACTGGACAAACACACACACACTAGACAAACACACATACATTGGACACACACACACACTGGACAAACACACACACACACACTGGACACACACACACTGGACACACACGCACACACACACACACTGGACACACACACACACACACACAGACACACACACACTGGACACACACCGGACACACACACAAATACAAACACACACTGGACACACACACAAACACACACACACTGGACACATACACACAAAGGACACACACACACACACACAAACACACAGTGGACACACACACATACACACACACTCTGGACACACACTGGACACACACAAACACACAGACTTACTCACACTGGACACACACACACACACACACACACACACAAATACACACACACACACACACACACACACACTCACACACACTGGACACACACACACAAACACTGGACACACACATACACTGGACACACACACACACTGGACAAACACACACACACTAGACACACACACATACACTAGACACACACACACACACACTAGACATACACACACAATGGACACACACACACACACACACACACACTGGAAACACACACACACACACACACACACACTGTGTCCAGTGTGTGTGTATACAGTGTGTGTGTCCAGTGTGTGTGTGTGTGTGTGTGTGTGTGTGTGTGTGTGTGTGTGTGTGTGTGTGTGTGTGTGTGTGTGTGTGTGTGTGTGTGTGTGTGTGTGTGTGTGTGTGTGTGTGTGTGAGTTCAGGTGTATCCCTCAATGACTGTCTGTTTTTCTGCTTACCGCTACAGTGTGGAACATGGTGGAGAGTACACAATGAAACCTGGACTTAGAAAATGTGAGTGTTGACTGCTGTGAAG
>NW_025533469.1:720000-782500 GCF_020615455.1 Coregonus clupeaformis
CCAGTGTGTGTGTGTGTGTGTGTGTGTGTCCATTGTGTGTGTATACCGCTTCTACATCTGGTCCTGATAACAATACTTCTTCTCCATAATGATCTCTCCATGTGGGAGGAACGTCACCATCCTAACCCTAACAACAGTCTTTTTCCCCCTAAAATTGGTGCTGGAGCTATTGGTTCCCTTATAATCAAATGCGATATATTTATGGCTTTAATAACTATCAATATTGAAAGAGTTAAATTGCTTCTCACTGTTGTTTTAATATACTGAAGTGTTAATGTCATTATTGTTACTTCATCTAGTTTCCCCAAAGCTTTGAACTCTTTGCTTGTACTTCCATCTATCACCACTAGTGTCACTTTTTCCAACTCTCAGTCCTACCTCTAATCCCTGACTTTCAAACTTTTGATTATAAAAAAATACACCCACAATTACCTTGATCTTCCTGCTGGGAATTGTAAATATAGATACTCAATCACCCTCAATCTTCTCTTATCATTCAGCAACGCATCTGCTCCTAACAGATCTAAACTCCTACCATATCTATCTTCCCACTAAACTCTAAAATGTCCTTCACCACTGTTCTCTCTCTCTTACTACTAACTAACATTGAAACTTAGCTTACTGTCTTAGTGTTCCTTCAACCTTAGTTCTCCTAACTTTTTTAATCTAATCTTTTCTCCTAACCTTTAAAAACCTTTTCCACTGATTTATTCACAAAATCCACTTTTTAGAATATGTGATTGGGAAGTCCCCACCTGCTTCTGACTTCTTTACACACAGACTTGGCAAACGACTAAACACCTTTTAGCCTAGCCTGAAATCTCTTGGTGTAAGAATGTAACCCAGAATAACAGTCACCCCTTTTAACTTTATATTTCAGACAGATTGTCTAATAGGCAGTCTAATAGATTATCATCCTTCCTATGATATTATCTTTTTAAGCCAATATGATTCCCAAAAACCCTACTTTTTTAAATCTTCTACCAGACAGCCGTCTAGTGTACATCTTATTGTACAGTTCAATTTACACCATGCATCTCTTCCCAACAATGCAATAGGTACAGTGGGGAAAAAAAGTATTTAGTCAGCCACCAATTGTGCAAGTTCTCCCACTTAAAAAGATGAGAGAGGCCTGTAATTTTCATCACAGGTACACGTCAACTATGACAGACAAAATTAGAAAAAAAATTCCAGAAAATCACATTGTAGGATTTTTAATGAATTTATTGGCATATGATGGTGGAAAATAAGTATTTGGTCAATAACAAAAGTTTCTCAATACTTTGTTATATACCCTTTGTTGGCAATGACACAGGTCAAACGTTTTCTGTAAGTCTTCACAAGGTTTTCACACACTGTTGCTGGTATTTTGGCCCATTCCTCCATGCAGATCTCCTCTAGAGCAGTGATGTTTTGGGGCTGTCGCTGGGCAACACAGACTTTCAACTCCCTCCAAAGATTTTCTATGGGGTTGAGATCTGGAGACTGGCTAGGCCACTCCAGGACCTTGAAATGCTTCTTACGAAGCCACTCCTTCGTTGCCCGGGCGGTGTGTTTGGGATCATTGTCATGCTGAAAGACCCAGCCACGTTTCATCTTCAATGCCCTTGCTGATGGAAGGAGGGTTTCACTCAAAATCTCACGATACATGGCCCCATTCATTCTTTCCTTTACACGGATCAGTCGTCCTGGTCCCTTTGCAGAAAAACAGCCCCAAAGCATGATGTTTCCAACCCCATGCTTCACAGTAGGTATGGTGTTCTTTGGCTGCAACTCAGCATTCTTTGTCCTCCAAACATGACGAGTTGAGTTTTTACCAAAAAGTTATATTTTGGTTTCATCTGACCATATGACATTCTCCCAATCCTCTTCTGGATCATCCAAATGCACTTCAGACGGGCCTGGACATGTACTGGCTTAAGCAGGGGGGACACGTCTCGCACTGCAGGATTTGAGTCCCTGGCGGCGTAGTGTGTTACTGATGGTTGGCTTTGTTACTTTGGTCCCAGCTCTCAGCAGGTCATTCACTAGGTCCCCCCGTGTGGTTCTGGGATTTTTGCTCACCGTTCTTGTGATCATTTTGACCCCACGGGGTGAGATCTTGCATGGAGCCCCAGATCGAGGGAGATTATCAGTGGTCTTGTATGTCTTCCATTTCCTAATAATTGCTCCCACAGTTGATTTCTTCAAACCAAGCTGCTTACCTGTTGCAGATTCAGTCTTCCCAGCCTGGTGCAGGTCTACAATTTTGTTTTTGGTGTCCTTTGACAGCTCTTTGGTCTTGGCCATTGTGAAGTTTGGAGTGTGACTGTTTGAGGTTGTGGACAGGTGTCTTTTATACTGATAACAAGTTCAAACAGGTGCCATTAATACAGGTAACGAGTGGAGGACAGAGGAGCCTCTTAAAGAAGAAGTTACAGGTCTGTGAGAGCCAGAAATCTTGCTTGTTTGTAGGTGACCAAATACTTATTTTCCACCATAATTTGCAAATAAATTCATTAAAAATCCTACAATGGGATTTTCTGGATTTTTTTTTCTCAATTTGTCTGTCATAGTTGACGTGTACCTATGATGAAAATTACAGGCCTCTCTCATCTTTTTAAGTGGGAGAACTTGCACAATTGGTGGCTGACTAAATACTTTTTTGCCCCACTGTATATGTTCTAATATTAGTATGTCTATTTTAATTTCTCTTTGAGTTCTATTGCAGAGCTCAATTGGTTCCTTAAGAGTAATTAACTGTTTTACTACCTCAAATCCCTATCCTAATTAGTTAATTTTACATAGTGAGATGTTTAACCTCTTTAGGCTCAACACAGATAAAAGTTTTTCCACTATTCACCATCACTTCTCATAGTCCTTTGTTTTTACTTCAATTGTTAGATATTTTCTCTTCTTCTCTAATCGGTGCTATCAGCTGACACCCCCCTTTCGGATCTTCTAGGCACCTCTAGAATCCTTGCTCTGGACCCCTGTAGGGGTTCACCGGTCCTCCAGATGATCTTGACTGGCCCCTGTATCTTCCTCTGAAATTCCCTCTGATGTTTCCTCCTGACTTATTGCACTCACAGGTAAAGTGACCAATCTGTCCACAATTATAACACTCTTCTGAAAGTTGCTGGAAGTGTGGCTGAAATCTTCCTCCTCTTCTAAGCCGTCTCGTCCTTTTCCTCTCCAATTCTGTATCTGTCCAGAAACTGGCTGTGGATATGGATAACTGGTACCCCCCTTGGTGGCTGGTACAATTGCGGTTGGAACTGGTCCTGTTGAAGCTGTAGCAGTGATTGTTGATTTGGTTCACTCTGATTCTTCATAACCAAAGCTTCTCTTCTCCACCAGTTGTATGATTGAGTCTTCTGAGAGTTTCTTGGTCCTGTTCCGTCTTGTTGTTGACCTATCAGTATTCTTCAAAAGCTTATATTCTAAGTTCTGTCCTCTAAATATCATCTTCCATCATCTTCTTACTAGTGGCCTTTCCTTGACCTCAATGTATTCTTCTCCTCCAATTCTTGGGATTCTTTTCTCAGCAGTTTTTCTTCTCTTCTGTATCTTCATCTTCATCTTTCCGAACCTCATTCTTCTCTTAGTTACCAGACATCTCGGTTTTTTTTCCAGACATCTCAGTTTTTTTGGACATCTCAGTTTTGGATTCATTTTTATTGTCATTTCTGCTTGTCCTCTATCTATTATTCGTTCATCTTCATCTCTGATGCAATAATCACCCTCCTGGATGATCACCGGAAGCTGAGGATAAACATCCCTAAGCTCTACTTCCTTCTCATAAGGTGGGTGTCTTTTTGCTGAATCCGTATGTGAGAAAGGTATACTGACTTCTGCCCTTAGTTTTTCTGTCGCCTTCTCTTCTTTTAGCCTTTTCTCTATACCTTTGTTTCTCTTATCGTTGGTATCTTTCATCAGTTTTTGTCCTTCATTTTCAAACAGCTTAAGAACACCCAGCTCCCTTTGTCTCTTTTCTTTACGTCGTTCCTTTTGTTTTCCCTTCTTCTGATCTGCCTTGTAAATTGACAGAAGCACTTTCATGATATTGATGACGTCAGGGTTAAGAGTCCCTTCCACTGGCCATGGTTGTTCAATGTCAGGCCAACGTTTGTTCCATTTGCCGGATAACCTCGCAATACCCTTAACTAAAGGATTACTATTCTCAACTATATCAACCGGTGTAATGACTTTCATAGCCTTGCTGTCCTTTCTCCCCATTGTAACTACTCTTTTATATTCCTTTATTGTGAATTATTTTATTTTAGACTATATAGCCTATGGCTTCCCCCCTTTAATTATTTTTTTAAAATCAATCAATAAAAATATGAATATAAAAAAAAATTCAATTAATATTTTTATTCAAAAAATACTTCTAATTTAAATAAAAAATCTATTAAAAAATCTATTAAAAATTATGAATAATTAAAACCAATTTTTTATTTCTATATCCTATCTTATCAATTTATCAATTAGTGGCTATCTTACCACAACCCATCCGGACAGTAAATACAAGTAGTCAACTTCAGACTACAATACCCATAACCCCCTTGCTTTATAAGCACCCAATTATTTAAATTTTACAGAATAATGTCAGTCCTCGATTCCCAACACAACCGTAATCAACCAAGTGATGCACAGAAACTCCAAAATGCAAATTTTATTCAAATGATCAGTCTGTTGCCAAACCTCTGTGAAATTGTCATAACATCAAATATCCTGTAGGGGAAGATTTTGTAAACAGACCAGTACCAAAACCTTTTTTACTCGATCCTCCCCTTGTCACGTGATGTCACGTCAGCACCTCTCTTTCTTTCTCCCTCTCTCTCCTCTCGTTCCTCTCATATGACAAAAGAGCATAGAAACAGAAAAAGAATTTAGCAGTCATGCAATCACTGAGTTATCCACATTCAATATTCCCCCACTCATATTCGCTCTAAGACTTAACTCAGGACTAAATATCTCAATAACATTTTTATTTATTTTAATCTGTCATTTAATTTAATTTATTATAATCCGTCAACATATATCTAATTTATAAATTCACTACATCTCAACAAATAGTTTCATTTTCAAACAACAGCCGCTTTAACAACTAGAAGATTCGTGTTAAAATCTCTCCTCTTTGTTCCCTCATCTGTGTCTCTGTCTCCCCCTGCAGTGTAACAGAAGTATGACCCATTTACCCAAAATTCCCCTTGTTGTAGTTTTAGTAAACAACGTGTTGTAGTTTAGTACCGTAAAACAAACGTGTCATAATCTAGTGCCGTAAACTCCCCCGTTTTGTAGTGTAGTGTCGTAAAATCAAACGTGTTGTAGTTTAGTAAAATCCCACGCATGCGCGATACATTCAAAAATACTTTTTCACCGTGGAAGGGAGATTCTTAGCTCTCTCCCCAACCCAAATAGACAGTTACCAGTCCTGCTGTACCTCCGTTTTCCCCTCATAGTCAAACAACATTTAACAGCGCTCACAAAACATAGAACTTGAATTCCACACACACACAAACATAATTTAAGAGGCTTTATTCTATCGCAATGGCCCCCTAAGGTCACGCGTTAGCATGGTGGTCCTCTGTAGCTCAGCTGGTAGAGCACGGCGCTTGTAACGCCAAGGTAGTGGGTTCGATCCCCGGGACCACCCATACACAAAAATGTATGCACGCACGACTGTAAGTCCCTTTGGATAAAAGCGTCTGCTAAATGGCATATTATTATATTATTATGTAGCACGCAACACAATTTGCATTTAGTATTAGCCTTTATGTACAATGTGGCATGAAACACAACCAGCATTTAGCATTAGCATTAGCATTAGCCTTTAGCTAACCTGTAGCTTGCAACACGTAACAGGTACCTGCACTGCCCTTTCCTTTGTCTATTCTCTACCGTTTGTGATGCCGTGAGTTCAATGACCATCTACTGAGAGATTACCCCAAGCAGACACCCCTTTGGATGAAAGATGAGCAATAATCACAATCAGATAAATTCCATCAACCCGAGTTTTTTAGAACACACCAAATGCACATCTAACGCGCAAACAGATTTTCGGCCCATCCTGGGGTCTTACACGGTGGAGTGCCCTAATGTGGTGGAGACCTTTGTGGGCTATACTCGGCCTTGTCTCAGGATTGTAAGTTGGTGGTTGAGGATATCCCTCTAGTGGTGCGGGGGCTGTGCTTTGGCAAAGTGGGTGGGGTTATATCCTTCCTGTTTGGCCCTGTCCGGGGGTTTCTTCGGATGGGGCCACAGTGTCTCCGGACCGCTCCTGTCTCAGCCTCCAGTATTTATGCTGCAGTAGTTTATGTGTCGGGGGGCTAGGGTCAGTTGGTTATACCTGGAGTACTTCTCCTGTCTTATCCAGTGTCCTGTGTGAATTAAGTATGCTCTCTCTAATTCTCTCGTTCTCTCTTTCTCTCTGAGAACCTGAGCCCTAGGACCATACGTCAGGACTACCGGGCATGCTGACACCTTGCTGTCCCCAGTCCGCCTGGCCTTGCTGCTATTCCAGTTTCAACTGTTCTGCCTGCGGTTACGAAACCCCTACCTGTCCCAGACCTGCTGTTTTCAACTCTTAATGATCGGCTATGAAAAGCCAACTGAGAGACCTGAGCCCTAGGACCATACGTCGGGACTACCGGCCGTGGTGACTCCTTGCTGTCCCCAGTCCGCCTGGCCTTGCTGCTATTCCAGTTTCAACTGTTCTGCCTGCGGTTATGGAACCCCTACCTGTCCCAGACCTGCTGTTTTCAACTCTTAATGATCGGCTATGAAAAGCCAACTGAGATTTATTCCTGATTATTATTTGACCATGCTTGTCACTTATGAACATTTTTGAACATCTTGGCATGGTTCTGTTATAATCTCCACCCGGCACAGCCAGAAGAGGACTGGCCACCCCTCATAGCCTGGTTCCTCTCTAGGTTTCTTCCTAGGTTTTGGCCTTTCTAGGGAGTTTTTCCTAGCCACCGTGCTTCTACACCTGCATTACTAGCTGTTTGGGGTTTTAGGCTGGGTTTCTGTACAGCACTTCGAGATATCAGCTGATGTACGAAGGGCTATATAAAATAAAATTGATTGATTGATTGATTGATGTATACGTATATCTGCCTTGTACATCTGCCTTGTATTATATCTGCCAATATCTGCCTTAATCCCTACCATCGATTGCTCTAAAATTCCAAGCCTACTCTCCCCCCTTTTGCACTGTCTACCAGTGCAACAATTTATAATGATTAGCCAGACCCCCAGTTCTCAGCAATAACGCCACACGAGGCACATTTCGGTCCTAATGGTACATTTCTCCAGTGCACAATCACATAGCATCCAAACTAACAAACTTCCAAAGCGGTGAGGAAAAACTCACCCTTTTCTGGCCATGACTTCAGAACGAGTTAGCTTGGCGGCAACGAATGAAACAAAGAAGAGATGCAGACCAGCCCCACGTTGGGCGCCATTTGTCGTATCGAGTAAATGCTGGCAATTATTGCTGATAAACAAAGGAGTCTGCTCATACTGAACTTGGATGATAAGGTTTATTCATATCACAAGGTTTCAGCATAAGTGACGGATGTCATGACACCCGGAGAGCGACTTCCCAGATTGCAATGGTCGCTCTAACCTCCCCTTCGTTTTTCACCCAGTATATATAATCTCCCCAAGATGTGGGTGGCTCCCTCTACTGTCCAATCCCCTGTCTACAACACACAGACTTCTCTGTCCTCTCCGGGGTGTCACATTAAAACCATTCCCTCTGACACTAAAATAACCGTCCTCTCCGGTTCCACTTAAAAACATTAACAACGTCATAATCTTCATATACGACACCTACAAATCCAAAAGGTTTTAATTTGAGAATGTTCATTTGTATGCCTCAAATATTAATCTGTCTTAAATTATCTGATGATTAGTTGAATCAGGTGTGTAAATGCTGGGCAAGAACAAAATGATTGAGAAACCCTGAGATAAACATAAAACCCTATCATTTAAAAGCTCCTCCACCATCTTTACCAGACGTTTGACTGATAACATGTGATAACACTTTGAAAACTGCTGTCTGTCAGCAACTAAGCACAAGTATCAGTTCTACTAACTAGTACTATCTCATTCCAGGTATTCATTCTCTTACTCTGTCCATTAGAATAGATTTTATTTCAGAAATACTCACTTTATTTTTTGGTTTTCTCCATATAGTGTTTTCTGCTCTGTCGTCTCAAAATGGATCCTGTACAAAAGAACAACTTTACTTTCTGTTTCAGCTCAACCGTCTCCCCATCCTGATAATAAAGTGTTTTATTGGTATCTTCCACTAGATGGCAGTAAACACCTGCTGTAACTAGACTACGACTATGTGTTCGGTTTCATACATGCAGTTTCCCAGAGGAGGAGTGCTGATCTAGGATCAGGTCCCCCCTGTCCATTTAATCTGTTTCATTATGATCTAAAAGGCTAAACTGATCCCAGATCAGTACTCCTACTCTTTATGAATACTGTCACAGGTGACTCCTCAAGATGAGGCTCATGATTTATAAGTTATATTCTTTAAGAATCAATTAATATCATTAAATGAACTGCTTTGCCATGAACAGATCTGTGAGGTCTTAACTTAAAGGTACTATATAGACTTTATGGTCATTTTAATGGGGTTGAACATTCATCCCATCAGATTGTGTAAAAGATTTTATGAGTTCAGAAAAATACTGACTTGGAAGCATCTCTCTGACCTCACCCTGCTGAAACACACTCAAGTATACAGTTATATGCTTGTCTGGTTTTACCCACTTTTACAGCCAATGTATGGACAGACTAGTTAGCCATCTGCCAATAGATGGACCCCACGCAGAACTTTCAGCAATGCAGCATCTTCAGTAAGCGAGTATTCCAGACACTCTCTTCTTATGAACCAGTTGCTGTTAAATGAAGGTTTTTGGACAGAAAACCTGCGGCTACGGTAGGATTCTAGGCTAATCTGGGCTGGCACCTCTGTTCCAAGATAGTCAGGAACAGTCTGAGGTGGAGGGGGCTGTGGAGCCATTATCCTGGCGGTGCTTGTGGAAGGGTGGGTAGGCTCTGCACACGGAGCTAACTGGAGCTCGGCAGCATCATAACTGTTGGGCTTGCCGGCGGCCTCGCTGGTTTGATGATGCTGCTGCTGCTCATCACTCTCCTTTGGCTTTGTTTGGCTACTTTTTGTCCATTGTCTGAAGAAGCCTATTGTGGTGAAACGTCAGGAGTACTTTTTTTTTTTTTTGAAACTTTTAAATGAGCCACATGGATGCTAACTGGGGACTCAGCTAAAACTAGACAAATACACCTTTTTATTTTGGTATTTTGGGGACCAAATAAATGTATACCAACAGTGGACAATTCCCAGCAAAAGCATGGAGCTCCAACTCTCTAGTGGAGAATAGAGGGAGTATTCCCCTTGGAGAATCCAGAGTGGCTCACTGAAGAAAAACATATTGGAGAATAACAACAATCTCAATCTGAAGCTATAAAGAAAAAAGGGGAATTCTTCTGAAAATCAGGAACACCATTCTTCCTCCTGGCCCACCTATGGTCCCTGTATGAATATTAGTTGGCATCTAATTGAAGAACATACTGTTTTATAGATCCCAGCCTGACAAACAATTGTTTGGGCCTTACTTTGAGCACTTTGCACTGTGCCTCCATTGAGTCTCCATGTGTCAAGCAGTACAGAGAAACGCCCTCTAGATGACAGCAGAGGCCTGCTCTTGGATCTACCATCTATATCAGCTAGTGAACTCAGGAGGATGGTGATTGTTTAACTAATTGTCTCTATTTTATATTTGAGGGATAATAGTTATCGTCTGGTAAAGGTTTTCATTTATTCATCATAGCTTGATGTCTTTTTTCCTGTGCTGCTTGGGTGCATTTGTTTCACAGCGCAGGTTTCAGGGCGCCTTGGTGCTTTATCTTGGCCAGGTCACAGTTGTAAATGAGAACTTGTTCTCAACTGGCTTCTTACCTGGTTAAATAAAGGGGAAATATAAATAAAATAAATAAAAATGCTGATTGGTTGACGTTTGTGTGTGCGGGTAGGCGCTGTTGGTGACTATGAACACATCCTCTGTTGTTGTTGTTATTGTTGTTGTTGTTGTTGAGACATGCTCACGTGGGGCTAAATAGTCCAGTCATTATTGTTGCCGATGTTTGTCGCTTTGATTCAAATTGTATTTTGTGACTCGACTAACAATATATTCATGTTACAGGGAACAGTCAATGCACTTCTAATGCCATATACATATAATTTAGAATGAACCTCTTTGGGGCGATGCTATGCATAGCAGGTACATCTAGCTTAAAGACTAGCGTCTAAGGGTATGGTTTATTAACTCCCTCAGTTGGGGAGGGGGTTGGTGGGTTTGTGGTAGGGTCAGGGTATTAGCTCACCAGATGGTTACTATTTTATACTTTCATCATTTCATTTAGTTTCTATCTTTTTCCCTCTTTCTTATTATCTTTAAAGATGCTCCTAATAACTATACATTTATGACACTTAACATTAGGGTACTGTAATGAATACTCAGGGAGAAAAAGGTGTAGATTCACGCGCAGAGCGCGGCAGGTGTGTATTACGCCTTTACAGAAGACAGGAATCGTGGTCACAGGCAGGCAATGGTCATACACAGGTAGGCAAACAGGCAGGTGAAACAAAACTAGGACTGAAGGCTAAAACTGGTTCTCACAAACGAGCTAGGAAAAGTCTTAGTAACTAGTGGTTCTGGTGAAAAATGTCCTTTAAATATCTCCACAATATCCCCATATGTCTTATTACCTGTTCTGACTGGCTGTAGCAGGCTGCCTAGTAAATTAAATGTCTTTGGCCCCATTACACTAAAACATGTAGGCACAATGTTGTCCTGATCCATGTCAATGAACAAAAATGAAAGACAGGGCTACGTTCAAGAACACAAAGAAACAGGGCTATGTTCAAGAACACAAAGAAACAGGGCTACGTTCAAGAACACAAAGAAACAGGGCTATGTTCAAGAACACAAGGTGAACTGAGAAAAATAAATACAGAACCTTACATTGATTACATAGATCACACAGAAGAGAGGTTAATATGTTCATTAAACTATGTTTTCTAGGTGGAAGGTTTACCCAGTGTATGAGATTAAAATGTATCAGCTGGTGATTAGGATTGTTAGATGAACCCACTAAGTTCCTGATGAACTCAACTGGTGAGCCTCTTTAGCAGCTAGTTCCATGGACACACTGATTTCAATGTCCTTTGCCAAGGTCAGATGACTTTCAGTCAACAGTCTCTTTTGTGTAGCTTCACTCCGTAGCCCACATACTAGTCTGTCTCTAATGATGTCATTTAGAACAGCATTAAACTCAGTGTTCTGGTAGTTTCTTTAATGCTGCAGCAAACATTGTTACTGATTCTCCCTCTTCCTGATGTCTCCTGTGGAACCTGAACCTTTCAGCATTAACTAGTGGTTCTGGTGAAAAATGTCCTTTAAGTATCTCCACAATATCCCCATACGTCTTACTACCTGTTCTGACTGGCTGTAGCAGGCTGCCTAGTAAATTAAATGTCTTTGGCCCCATTACACTAAAACATGTAGGCACAATGTTGTCCTCATCCATGTCATTTACAATAACAAAATATTAAAACCGTTCTCTATATGAGCTCCACTGCTCAATACTTTCATCAAATTGTCCAATGTTTCCAACAATTCCAATAATTTTTCGTTTCTCAATAAGCTCCTGATTGTCACTCACTTCAATATTGTTCTCAACCAAAGCAATATTTTCCTCAGTCACGTGATCTTCATTCACTTCACTCACTGACGTTTCCTCCTAAGTTCGCTCATTTAGCAGATTTAATTAAAAGGTTTGTCTTCACAGTTGAATAAATGTCCTTTCCTTTAATCAATGTATATTCCTCCTTTCTAATCAAGTTGTTTTCCCGCTCCGACGTCCGTCTCGAGTCCTTTTCTGCCGTCCATGACGATGTTAACTCTCTTTCTTAGCTAGCTAGACTATGCACTTGCCTCTGCTATCAATATACTGTGCTAACATTAGCCTATTCATTACCACAGAAAATAACAGTTTTAAACAGTTGTAAAAACCCACTTCTTCCAGACAGAATAGTTCCTGTAGATTCAGACTTACTCATCACCAATCTTTTGTTATGTCTCGTGGGTTTAATAACCATGTCTGTATAACAATTCAATAATGATGAGACAGGAGACAGGAATCAGTTCAACCATTTATCTGGAACGTGATCATCTCAACACATACAAACCCCCATGATGCTCTGCAGCACAACCCCAATATACAACAAATACATAGATAAGTAAATGGACACGAAATAAAACTCAGAGGAATTTAAATGTTCAGTTGTAGAAAGTAGGGCCATGGGATAGGGTCAGAAAGGTCAGTATGTTTGATAACTGGTTACAGAGGTGACATAACAAGCATAAGGTCCATTATAACACAGTGAAGTAGAGGTGGGAGCTAAAAGCAGACATGGACAGTGAGACGGTGTGAGGAGGTCAGGGGTGAAACACTAGATCAGGACAGGTAGAAATGGCAGGGCTGGAAATAGACACAGAGACACATTCTGATCATGGCTCAGACCTGACCTGAGACACCCAAACAGAAGATGCCATAGCAAAGTCCTGTCCAGTTGGCTATATGGGACTTCCTTTCATCAAAATACAACACATGGAAATGTGTCCAGTGTGTGTGTGTCCAGTGTGTGTGTGTGTGTGTGTCCAGTGTGTTTGTGTGTCCAATGTGTGTGTGTCCAGTGTGTGTGTATGTGTTCAGTGTGTGTGTGTGTGTGTGTCTAGTGTATGTATGTGTGTACAGTGTGTGTGTGTGTTCAGTGTGTGTGTTTGTTCAGTGTGTGTGTGTGTTCAGTGTGTGTCCAGTGTGTGTCCAGTTTGTGTGTCCACATGTGTGTGTGTGAATCCAGTGTGTGTGTGTGTGTGTGTGTGTGTGTGTGTGTGTGTGTGTGTGTGTGTGTGTGTGTGTATGTCCAGTGTGTGTGTGTGTGTGTCCAATATGTGTGTGTGTGTGTCCAGTGTGTGTGTGTGTGTGTGTCCAGTGTGTGTGTGTGTCCAGTGTGTGTGTTTGTGTGTGTGTGTGTGTGTTTGTGTGTGTGTGTCCAGTGTATGTGTGTGTGTCCAGTATGTGTGTGTGTCCAGTGTGTGTATGTGTTCAGTGTTCAGTGTGTGTATGTGTTCAGTGTTTGTGTGTGTGTCTACTGTATGAATGTGTGTTCAGTGTGTGTGTGAGTTCAGGTGTGTGTGTGTGTGTCCATTGTGTGTGTGTGTCCAGTGTGTGTGTGTGTCCAGTGTGTGTGTATGTGTTCAGTGTGTGTGTGTGTGTCTAGTGTATGTATGTGTGTTCAGTGTGTGTGTGTGTGTCCAGTGTGTGTGTGTGTTCAGTGTGTGTGTGTGTTCAGTGTGTGTTAAGTGTGTCCTGTGTGTGTGTGTCCAGTGTGTGTGTGTCCAATTTGTGTGTTTGTCAAGTGTGTGTGTGTGTGTGTGTGCAGTGTGTGTGTGTCCAGTGTGTGTGTGTCCAGTGTGCGTTTGTGTGTGTGTGTCCGGTGTATGTGTGTGTCCAGTGTGTGTGTTTGTGTGTGTGTGTGTGTGTGTGTGTGTTTGTGTGTGTGTGTGTGTGTGTGTCCAGTGTATGTGTGTGTGTGTCCAGTATGTGTGTGTGTCCAGTGTGTGTCCATTGTGTGTGTGTGTGTGTGTGTGTCCAGTGTGTGTATGTGTTCAGTGTGTGTGTGTCTAGTGTATGTATGTGTTCAGTGTATGTGTGTGTCCAGTGTGTGTGTGTGATCAGTGTGTGTATGTGTTCAGTGTTCAGTGTGTGTGTGTGAGTTCAGGTGTGTGTGTGTGTGTCCATTGTGTGTGTGTGTGTCCAGTGTGTGTGTGTCTGTCCAGTGTGTGTGTATGTGTTCAGTGTGTGTGTGTGTGTCTAGTGTATGTATGTGTGTTCAGTGTGTGTGTGTGTGTCCAGTGTGTGTGTTCAGTGTGTGTGTGTGTGTTCAGTGTGTGTTAAGTGTGTCTGTGTGTGTGTTTGTCCTGCATGTGTGTGTCCAGTGTGTGTGTGTCCATTGTGTGTGTTTGTCAAGTGTGTGTGTGTGTGTGTGTGTGCAGTGTGTGTGTGTCGAGTGTGTGTGTGTGTGTCCAGTGTATGTGTGTGCGTGTGTGCAGTGTGCGTATGTGTGTGTCCAGTGTGTGTGTGTGTGTGTGTGTCCACTGTGTGTGTCCACTGTGTGTTTGTGTGTCCAATGTGTGTGTGTGTGTGTGTATCCAGTGTGTGTGTGTGTGTCCAGTGTGTGTGTGTGTATAGTGTGTGTGTGTGTGTGTGTGTGTATCCAGTGTGTGTGTGTGTGTGTGTGTGTGTGTGTCCAGTGTGTGTGTTTTTGTCCAGTGTGTGTGTGTGTGTGTGTGTGTGTGTGTGTGTGTGTGTGTGTGTCAGTGTTACCATGGTTATTATTATTATTTACAGGGACACTGAGTCCCCGTCATACAAAACCCTAAACCCTGGATAGAGGGTCTCAGTGAATGTGGAGTGGAATGTGTTCAGGTGGGTCAGTGTGTCAGAGGAGACTCTGTAGAAGGACAGAGTGCCGGCTGGCCAGTCCAGATACACTCCTACTCTGTGGGAGCTGGAGGAGGGGACGTCTATGGTAATGGACTTATTATTGTGCCAGGCTCTGTAACTGTTGTCAGAGCAGATCAGACTCCAGGACTTGTCATTGTATCCAATCACACAGTCATTACCCCTTCCTCTCCTGCTGATTCCTTTATATGTCACTCCTATAACAGCCCTTCTCCCACTCCACTCTACCTCCCAGTAACAGCGCCCAGTCTGACCCTCTCTACACAGCACCTGTCTACAGACCTCAAATCTCTCTGGGTGATCAGAATACGGC
Source organism: Coregonus clupeaformis (assembly GCF_020615455.1). Taxonomy (NCBI): domain Eukaryota; kingdom Metazoa; phylum Chordata; class Actinopteri; order Salmoniformes; family Salmonidae; genus Coregonus; species Coregonus clupeaformis. The sequence continues at coordinate 734,930 of NW_025533469.1, forward strand.
TGCTCCTCTCTCCTACATGTCACCTTTCTGTTCTCCTCAGACAGAGAGAGGAATCTGTTTACTGTGTTTGGGTCCAGTGTGAGATCACAGACATCTGATGGATGAAACCAGACACAATATTAGAAATCATCATCATTCACATTAGAATGTTAACTCACTTTTCACTAATTCATTTAATGTAGATGTTTCAAGGTATCAAAAGGAGAAGTTAAGGTAACTTGAGATTTATTCAATGATCATATGTTATACTGTATGGTAATATAAAACACACGTATTCCCATTAATTACACACACACACACACACACACACACACACACACACACATCCTGAATGCATGAATACAAACACACATTTGACCCTGATTTGTACTTCTGTAGAACTACAGCTGATATTTAATATGACCAAGTAAGTAATGATGGTGGTCTTTGACTTCACTTGAATTAAGACTTATTCTTAGTCATATTCTTCACAGCAGTCAACACTCACATTTTCTAAGTCCAGGTTTCATTGTGTTCTCTCCACCATGTTCCACACTGTAGCGGTAAGCAGAAGAACAGACAGTCATTGAGGGATACACCTGAACTCTCACACACACACACACACACACACACACACACACACACACACACACACACACACACACACACACACACACACACACACACACACACACACACACACACACACACACACACACAGTCAGCATATATAACTCTGTGTGTATGTGTGTGTGTGTGTCCACTCTGTGTGTGTTAACGTTTTTTTGTGTGAGGCCAGTGTGTGTGTGTCCAGTGTGTGTGTGTGTCCAGTGTGTGTGTGTATGTGTGTGTGTGTGTGTGACCCCAGTGTGTGTGTGTTTTTGTGTGTGTCCAGTGTTTGTGTTTGTGTGTGTCCAGTGTGTGTGTGTGTGTGTGTGTGTCCAGCGTGTGTGTGTGTGTGGGGGGTCCAGTGTGTGTGTGTGTCCAGTGTGTGTGTGTCCAGTGTGTGTTTCCTTTGTGTGTGTGTGTGTGTGTCCTGTGTGTGTGTCCAGTGTGTGTGTGTGTTCAGTGTTTGTGTGTCCAGTGTTTGTGTGTGTGTGTCCAGTGTGTGTCCAGTGTGTGTGTGTGTGTCCAGTGTGTGTCCATTGTGAGTGAGTGCGTGTCCAGTGTGTGTGTGTGTGTGTGTCCATTGTGTGTGTGTGTGTCCAGTGTGTGTGTGTGTGTGTGTGTGTGTGTGTGTGTGTGTGTGTGTGTGTATGTGTGTGTGTGTGTGTGACCCCAGTGTGTGTGTGTGTGTGTGTGTCCAGTGTTTGTGTGTGTATTTGTCTGTGTCCAGTGTTTGTGTCTGTGTGTGTCCAGTGTGTGTGTGTGTGTGTGTGTCCAGAGTGTGTGTGTGTGTGTGTGTGTGTTTGTCCAGTGTGTGTGTGTGTGTCCAGTGTTTGTGTGTTTGTCAAGTGTGTGTACTGTACAGACACACACTGGACACACACACACACACACACACACTGGACACACACACACACTGGACAAACACACACACACTGGACCCACACACACACACACACTGGACACACACACACACTGGACAAACACACACACACTGGACCCACACACACACACACACACTGGACACACACACACACACACACACACACACATACATACACACAGGACCCCCCCACACACACACACACAAAGGACCCACAAACACACATTGGACACACACACACACACACACACACTCTCACACACACACACACACACACACACACACACACACACACACACACACACACACACATTGGACACACACACACACACACACACTGGACACACACACACACACACTGGACACACACACACACTGGACAAACACACACACACTGGACCCACACACACACACACACACACACTGGACACACACAGACACACACCCACATACATACACACAGGACCCACACACAAACACACAACACACACACACACACACACACACACACACACACAAAGGACCCACATACACACATTGGACACACACACACACACACACACACACACACACACACTGGTCACGCACACACACACACACACACACACACACAGTCTTTATATAACTTAGTCCAAGTGGTGGTCAGAATCTTTGTCTTAACTAGCCTGATAACTCCAACATGTCTGATATGAACATTGACATAAACCCTCTACATACTTGAGTTTCTCCAGTCTGCAGTGTGGATCCTCCAGTCCAGCAGAGAGCAGTCTGACTCCTGAGTCTCCTGGGTGATTGTAGCTCAGGTCCAGCTCTCTCAGGTGTGAGGGGTTTGACTTCAGAGCTGAGACCAGAGAAGCACAGCCTTCCTCTGTGACTAGACAGCCTGACAGCCTGCAAAGAGTCAAATCATATTAAAACCACACTGCTATTCTTTGGTGGTGAAAATAGTGGCAGTATATTTTTTCAAAATGTTCAGATATATCAGTGTCCTGAAACCTGCCATATCTATTCATAAATGAATGTATCATTATTAGAAATGACAAATTATCAAAGTATTGCTTGTAGATAGAAAAATGTATATGACAAATATTTGAGTTGACTGACCAGACCAGTTTAAAGAGCAGTATCAGTCAAAAGACAGACAGTGAGGTATCAGATTTAGATTGTATTGAGTATACAGTCCACACCATATCTAGTTTGACAGTGAAGCTAACATTTTTAAATGTTTCTCTGTACTCCAGCATTTTGGATTTGAGATCAAATGTTTCATATGTGACAGTATATAATGTCACCTTTAATTTGAGGGTATTTTTATACAAGTATGTTTCAACATTTAGAAATGAAAGCACTTTATGTATCTTGTCCCCCCATTTGAAGAAGTCATAAGTATTCTGACCAATTCACGTATAGTGTATTAAAGTAGTCAAAAGTTTAGTATTTGGTCCAGAACTCGTTGGATGCATTTGCAGTTTGTTTTGGTTGTGTTTTGGGTTATGTTTTGCCCGATAGTAACTGAATGGTGGATGATGACTGGAGTAATTTTCTGTCTAAGTGAGTAGATAACATGTTTCTAAACACTACTAAATTAATCCTGATGATGCCTTGATTAAGAATAATCATGAATGAATCATGAACAAAACATGCTAACCTCTCACCATTACCAATAACAGAGGGGGTATGATCCTTGTTCCTCTGTAACTTTCTCATTCATCATCATTCACGATTCATTCATGATTATTCATAATCATGGTAGCATCCACATGAATGTAGAAGTGTTCAGAAACATATTCTATTCTTACTGACAATACAAGTGAAGTGACTCCAAAATGACACAGGACATTATTCAAAATTCAGTTTCTATTGGGAAAAACATCATCCAAAACACAACCAAGACAAACTGCAAATGTATTCAACAAGTTTGTAGAATCACAAGCTTGATGTAATCACTGCAGGTAAGGATTATGGGACCAAATACTAAACTTTGGACTAAATTAATTTGTCCAAATAATAAAATACTTTTTCAAATGGGAGAACTAGATACATTAAGTGCTTTCATTTCTAAACAGTAAAATATATATGAATATCCTCAAATAAAAGGTGACATTCTGTACTGTTGCCTAATATGAAACATTCTATCTCAAATCCAAAATGCTGGAGCATAGCACCAAATGTAAAACTGTAAGCTTCACTGTCCAAACACATATGGTGTGGACTATGTGTGCCTGGTAAACACATGTGGATCTGGTGAGCAGTTATCACTTGTTGACCAACTACAGGAATTCTGACCTCAGAGTCTCCAGTTTACAGTGGGGATTCCCCAGTCCAGCAGAGAGCAGCTTCACTCCTGAATCCTTCAGGTCATTGTTACTCAGATCCAGCTCTCTCAGGTGTGAGGGGTTTGACTTCAGAGCTGAGACCAGAGAAGCACAGCCTTCCTCTGTGAATAGACAGCGTGACAGCCTGTAAAGAGTCAAATCATATTAAAACCACACTGCTATTCTTTGGTGTTGAGTAATTTTATTTCTGTGAGTAGATAACATGTTTCTAAACACTACTGAATGAATCCTAATGATACCATGATTGAGAAAGATCATGAATGAATCATGAATAATAATGAGTGAGAAAGTTACAGAGGCTACAACAAAACATGCTAACCTCTCACCATTAACATCAAATAAAAGGTGACATTCTATAATGAAACATTCAATCTGAAATCCAAAATGCTGGAGCATAGCACCAAATGTAAAACTGTAAGCTTCACTGTCCAAACACATATGGTGTGGACTATGTGTACCTGGTAAACACATGTGGATCTGGTGAACAGTTATCACTTGTTGACCAACTACAGGAATACTGACCTCAGAGTCTCCAGTTTACAGTGGGGATTCCCCAGTCCAGCAGAGAGCAGCTTCACTCCTGAATCCTTCAGGTCATTGTTACTCAGATCCAGCTCTTTCAGGTGTGAGGGGTTTGACTTCAGAGCTGAGACCAGAGAAGCACAGCCTTTCTCTGTGAGTCCACAGAATGACAGCCTGCAAAGAGATCATCATGATTTCACAAACACACTGTTATTTTAACACCAGTAGTGTAGAAGGACAATGGCAGATGCATTTGGTTTATTCTCTTAAACAACATATAGATTAATCTTCCGTCTCCTAGAATTGTATGGTCATATTGTTATACTAATGTGAACATCAATGCATTGATTCAGTAAGTTTTTCAATATAATATAATATATTATATACATATTATAATATATATTTTTCTCTAAACTGAATATTTCTTCCTGATGATTAGTACTTAAATGTCATTTTATGTACTCACAGAGCAGCTCTGGAGGCTTTGACCACTGGCAGCAGCCTCAGAAGACCTTCCTCTGATCTGGAGTATTTATTCGGGTCAAACACATCCAGCTCCTTTTCTGAAGTCAGCAACACAAAGACCAGAGCTGACCACTGTGCAGGTGACAGTTCTTCTTCTGAGAGACTTCCTGATCTCAGGTATCTTTGGATCTCCTCCACTAGAGAATGGTCATTCAGTTCATTCAGACAGTGGAACAGATTGATGCACCTCTCTGGAGAGGGATTCTCCCTGATCTTCTCCTTGATGTACTTGACTGTTTCTTCATGGCTCTGTGAGCTGCTTCTTGTCTTTGTCAGTAGACCTCGTAAGTGCTTCTGATTGGACTCCAGTGAGAGGCCCAGAAGGAAGCGGAGGAACAGGTCCAGGTTTCCTGTCTCACTTTGTAAGGCTTTATCCACAGCACTCTTGTAGACAGTAACTTCAGTAACTTGCGGATCGGCCATTAGATTCTCATTGTTGTTGAAGAATGAGAGGAACACAAATACAGCAGCCAGAAACTCCTGAATGCTCAGATGCACGAAGCAGTACACCTTGTCCTGGTACAGCCCACATTCCTCTTTAAAGAGCTGTGTGCACAATCCTGAGTACACTGAGGCTTCATTGACATCAATGCCAGCCTCTTTCAGGTCTTCTTCATAGAAAATCAGATTGCCATTCACAAGCTGTTGAAAAGCCAGTTTTCCCAGTGACAGAATGCTCTCTTTATTCCAGTGTGGACCTGTCTCTTCTTTCCAAAGATACTTTTCATCCTTCTGTTTGGTATGAAACTCCACAAGGTGTGAGTACATCTCAGTCAGAGTCTTGGGCATCTCTTCTCTCTGGTCTGTACTCAACATGTGTTCAAGGACTATTGCAGAAATCCAACAGAAGACTGGAATATGGCACATGATGTGGAGGCTCCTTGATGTCTTTATGTGTGAGATGATTCTGCTGGCCAGGTCCTCATCACTGAATCTCTTCCTGAAGTACTCCTCCTTCTGTGGGTCATTGAACCCTCGTACCTCTGTCACCTGGTCAACACACACTGAAGGGATCTTATTGGCTGATGCAGGTCGGGTAGTTATCCAGAGGAGAGCAGAGGGAAGCAGATTTCCCTTGATGAGATTTGTCAGCAGAACATCCACTGATGTTGACTCTGTGACGTCACAACAGATCTTGTTCTTCTGGAAGTCTAGGGGCAGTCGGCACTCATCCAGACCATCAAAGATGAACAGAACTTTGTACTTGTCGTAGTTGGAGGTTCTTGATTCTTTGGTTTCCATTGAGAAGTGATTGAGAAGTTCAATCAAAGTGTGTTTCTCCTTTTTCATCAAATTCAGCTCCCGAAAAGGGAATGAAAATACAAATTGGACATCCTGATTTGCTTTTCCTTCAGCCCAGTCCAGAATGAACTTCTGCACAGAGACTGTTTTTCCAATGCCAGCGACTCCCTTTGTCAGCACAGTTCTGATAAGTTTGTCTTGTCCAGTTAAGGGTCTGAAGATGTCGTTACATTTGATTGCAGTCTCTGGTCTTGCTTGTTTCCTGGTTGTTGTCTCAATCTGTCTCAGCTCATGTTCATTATTGACCTCTCCTGTTCCACCCTCTGTGATGTAGAGCTCTGTGTAGATCTTATTGAGAAGTGTTGGGTTTCCTTGTTTAGCGATCCCCTCAAATACACATTGAAACTTCTTCTTTAGATTAGATTTGAGTTCACGTTGGCAAATCACAGCAAGCTCATCTGAATCTAGAAATAACACAGAGGATATTAATATTACGTCTGTTTTAATGCCTACAGTATTCTAGGATTGTTATAACATTTTTAAATTATAATTTATTCTCTTAACTGACTGTATATAACATTTTAAATTATAATTTATTCTCTTAACTGACTGTATAAATGTTTTCATAATGCATTACAGACTGGAGTGACTGATTACTTTCTCTCTCTCTCTCTCTCTCTCTCTCTCTCTCTCTCTCTCTCTCTCTCTCTCTCTCTCTCTCTCTCTCTCTCTCTCTCTCTCTCTCTCTCTCTCTCTCTCTCTCTCTCTCTCTCTCTCTCTCTCTCTCTCTCTCTCTCTCTCTCTCTCTCTCTCTCTAAATTAATCAACACAACACATCCCTGCTGCTACTTGATGAGGTCACTAGGTGTTGTGTTAAGGCTGCTACAATATCATTTAGTTACACAGCTACTTTAGCTGTACTTTAGCTACAGCTTTTAAATGTTCTAAAACAGCATTTAACATGAGGCAGACAGCTCTTACTTTTCTCCAGTGTGTCAGCAAGCTCCTTCTGGTTCATTTTCCTCAGGACATGCAGTGTGATCTTCAGAGCCCCCTCTCTGGCACTGCTCTCCTGCTTCTCATCTTCAGCGTCCACCACTTCCTTATCCTGCTTCTGACTCTCAAAGCCTTCTGGGAGTTCTGGACTAAGAATCCTCTTAAACATCTTCAGCTCGTTCTTCAAAAATGTCATAATATTCTCTTCAAGCAACTGAAATAAATCAAGTAAAAAAGTTAAGCAAGATAAGAAATGCTTTCTCATTAACACATGAATGAATGACTGACAGATCAACTTTACTTGAGGTAAACAAAAACAAATGTACATAACAGGACCACATACACTGAATATGGAGGCCAGGTCTGTTTGATGACTCTGGGAAGACTGACCACTGAGAATCTCTGACTCTGATCTCTCCTGTTGGTTTCTGTGGACAAAACATGAGATTACATCTCCTCATCCAGGGAGTGCACACACACACACACACACACACACACACACACACACACACACACACACACACACACACACACACACACACAGGGAGGGAACGTAGTGTTTCTTTAATATTGTTTTAGGACTATGAAAATGGAAAAAAGGATTGGCCTATGGATTATGAAAACAACCAAAAATAAATGGTAAAATGGGAGAGGAGAAATGACTAGGGACAGTGTTGTTTAACTCACTGACCATGACCCATGAGTTCTTCTTACCTTTGTTCAGTAGAAAAGTCTCCATCTCTAAACTTCATAGGTTGATCCATAGACTGGTCACTCTTCATGGACACACAGCTGGGTACAGTGGAGGCTGGTCTCTCCTGCTTGATTGGACTTCAACACAACAGAGACAAACATTACGTCTCTCATCTACTCTGAGCTCAGATGGGGAAACATAAGAAAAGTTTCATTCCAAAACGCTATATATCCATATTCAGTAATGTTGGTAAATTAGCTTTTATTGTTTGAAGAAATGATTAAAGAGATTGGTGTGTTTTTTCACTATCTAATCATGGCATGGGGTTGTTCAATGACAGACATGTATTTGTTTAAAATCTATCACGTGATGGTTTCATTTCAGAGAGACAAATAATCATGTTTTTTGCTAAATACTACATATCTGCCTCACTCTCTGAGAAATAAGTAGTACTGCTAGGTTTTACACAGTAATAATATATATATCTGCCTCACTCTCTGAGAAATAAGTAGTACTGCTAGGTTTTACACAGTAATAATATATATCTGCCTCACTCTCTGAGAAATAAGTAGTACTGCTAGGTTTTACACAGTAATAATAATAAAGAAGAACGCTCGATCGAGGTGTTACTTTGGCAGATAATGTCACCCATCGAAATACATCGTTTTTTATTTATTTTAATAATTAACTAAATGTATGTTGTTTTTGGTTTATGTCAGTTTCATTGTGCTATGCTATGAAGTGTTATTTTATTGTTGTAAGTTGTAAAATGAACTAGAATATGTCATATTTTGCAATTCTGAGTAATTACTACTTTATTAAGGATATTCACTTTATTCAGTACTACAGCAGTTGCTAAATAATTCCAATAGAATGCAGCATAAGACCATGAATGACATTTCAGAATGTTAGTTTAGTTTTCTCCCTGGATACACCATCACCCCCTCACAGGAAAACTCCTGCACAAACTTTTTACTGTCCCTTTCCACACTGCTAACGCAATAAGCCTGAACATTAATTTAGTCACCTCTGGTCGAGAAAAACATATTTTCCTAGTACATTCATTCATAGTCAGATTCATCAACCACCCGAGCCACTGCCTGTTCACCCCGCTATCATCCAATAGCGAGGTCAGTACAGGTGCATCAAAGCAGGGACCAAGAGACTGAAAAACAGCTTCTATCTCAAGGCCATCAGACTGTTAAATAGCCATCACTAGCACATTAGAGGCTGCTGCTGCCTATTGAAATCACTGGCCACTTTAAGAAATGGAACACTAGTCACTTTAATAATGTTTACATATCTTGCACTACTCATCTCATATGTATATACTGTATTCTATAATATACTACTGTATCTTAGTCCATGACGCTCTGTCATTGCTTGTCCATATATGTATATATTCTTAAATTCCATTCCTTACTTAGATATTTGTGTATTAGGTATTTGTTGTGAAATTGTTAGATATTACTTGTTAAATATTACTGCCCTGTCGGAGCTAGAAGCAGAAGCATTTCGCTACACCCGCTATAACATCTGCTAAACACGTGTATGTGACAAATAACATTTGATTTGATTTGATGTAATTTATTGGTGGGCTTTTCTATTCCGAGGTTATTTACTCCCAATATCATATATTAAGATTGTTTTCTATAATGCATGTAAACTAGGGTTGAGGTTAGTGCATCTGACTAGTGATTATTTACCAGGGGTTCAACACCAGCTATAGTCACTATTTTGTTGCTCTTCCAAAAGCATCACAGGCCTAATACGAGATATATAGCTAACTAAAGTAATGAGTGACCATCTTAGAAAATCATGGGACATATAGTATTTGGTTGCATAATATTTTATGTCAATCATATTGCTGCTTGTAGCCTATAACTGATGCTTCGTTGTCTTATGCTGCCATCTATTGGAAATATTTAGCAATTAAAAGTTATTAATTCACATACAGACATTGGTGAGGCAGCTGAGAAATAAAGTGTATTAGATCAGTCTCAAACCTGCCCCACGCCAATTGCTGGACTTTCACACAGAGGTTACTAGGTCACCCAATTCAAACCATATTTGAAAAATAAAACAAATGTGTCTTATTTATCAAGTGTTCTGTCTTGCAATTATACATATAATAAAATAACAACAAAATAATCAAAATGCTATTTAATACTATAATTGTATTTACTAAGATAATATTATTACTAAAATAGGTTCTAAAAGTGTTCTAGGCTACTCTACCCTAAATTTAGGGGTTAGGGTTACGGCTAAAATAGGTTATAAGTAGGGTAAGAGTTTCTGTATAGCACTTTGTGACATCTGCTGGTGTAAAAAGGGCTTTATAAACAGGGGTGCACATAACTGGTACGCAGGTACGCAAGCGCAACAAAAAACAAGAATGCGTAATGCCACTTGTGTTACTACGCGCCTTTGCGTACTTGACCGATCTTCTCATCTAACCTTACACATGACATGTTGCTTGTCAACTACTGTCAGGGATTGTCACGGTTTCGGCCGAGGCTGCCTCTCTCCCTTGTTCGGGCAGGTTTCGGCGATCGTCGTCTCCGGAATTCTAGCTGCCACCGTTGTATGTTCCATGTTTCCTGTTTGATTAGTTTTGTCTGTTAGCCACACCTGTCTTGTGTTATGTCTCATTAAGCACCCTATTTAGTTTCCTTGTTGTTAGTGTAGTGTTGTGTGTAATTGTTTTGTGTCAGGTGTTTGTGCGTTACCCGTGTTTCGGTACGCCAGTTACGATTAGCTTCCTCCTCGGTTGAGGAGAGTTTTGCGCCCTGTGTTTGTGCGCTCGTGTTTGACGCCTGTGTGCGTCTGTTTGGCCTCAGGCCGTTTTTGGATTATTTTGCTCTCACTAGTAAAGTCTTGTTGGACTGTACATCTGCTTCTGCGCCTGATTCCACACCACACCATTTAAACACCGTGACAGAATTACACACCCGACATGGTATCAGTAGGAGCCGAAGCAGCCCCGACGAGACTGGAGGTCCAGGTTCGGGAACAACAGGACCAGATACAGCAGATGGGGACCGCCCTGCAGGAGGTGATCACCACGCTCCGAGGCTGGGGAGCGCCTCCACCACCTCCCTCACTGCCAGCACCATCGGCCAGTCCACCCATTCCATTGCCAGAACCCCGAGGAATCCGACTCTCTCTCCCGAGGGCCTACGACGGAACCGCGGCTGGGTGTCAGGGATTCCTCCTCCAGGTGGAGCTGTACCTGGCCACCGTACACCCGGCACCCTCGGGGCATGAGAGCGTGTCCGCCCTGATCTCCTGCCTGTCCGGGAAGGCGTTGGAATGGGCCAACGCGGAGTGGAGGAAGATCGACGCCGAGACGATCACCTACAACGAGTTCTCCCGCCGCTTCAGGGCGGTGTTTGACCATCCCCCGGAGGGGAAAGCGGCGGGGGAGCGTCTGGTCTTCCTCCGGCAGGGGAGAAGGAGTGTCCAAGAATTCGCTCTCGAATTCCGTACTCTAGCGGCAGATGCAGGGTGGAATGAGCGGGCCCTCGTCGATCTATACAGATGTAGCCTACGAGAGGACGTCCGTCGGCAGCTGGCTTGTAGGGACACCAGTCTCTCTTTCGACCAGCTGGTCGACATGTCCATCAGGTTGGATAACCTATTGGCCACCCGCGGACGTCCTGAGGGGGGTCCGTCCATTTCACCCTCCAGCGCCTCCGAGCCGTGTCCTATGGAGCTCGGGGGCGCTGGCGCTAGAGAGAGGAGGAGTCGGTTGGTTAGGGGGTCCATCCACTGCACCAACTGTGGTCGGGGAGGACACACCGCGGCTAGGTGCTGGGGATGGCCTCCTAGGGGGGATGACGACGGGTCCCGCACTGGGGATTCCCTCCAGGTGAGTAGGCGCCCCACTCACCCAGAGCTCACTGTTGCCCATTTTTGGATGCCTGTGCGTTTTCCACAGGTAGCACCTCATTCCCAGCATAAGGCGCTGGTAGATTCAGGTGCGGCTGGGAATTTTATTGATAAAAGGTTTTGTTTAGCGTTAGGGATTCCCCTTATTCCTGTTGATGTTCCTTTCCCCGTTCATGCCCTAGATAGTCGTCCGTTGGGTACGGGCTTAATCAGGGAGGTCACGGCGCCACTTAGGATGTGTGCGCAGGGGGATCATCAGGAGATGATTCAGCTGTTCCTGATTGACTCTCCTGCGTATCCGGTGGTGCTGGGCATGCCCTTGTTGAGTACCCATAACCCAGCTATTTCGTGGCAGGAGAGGGATCTGATGGAGTGGTCTGCTCAGTGTGTGGGTAGATGTTTGGGCGTTTCCGTAGGGGCTACCTCGGTGGAGAGTCCAAACCAGGTGCCCGCATTGCACGTTCCCCCCGAGTATGGGGATTTGGCTATTGCGTTTAGTAAGGCGAGGGCGACGCGGTTGCCACCCCATAGGCAGGGAGATTGTGCGATAGACCTCCAGGCAGGAGCTGCGCTCCCACGGAGCCATGTGTATCCTCTGTCTCAGGAGGAGAAGAAAGCTATGGAGATTTACATAGACGAATCTCTGAGACAAGGATACATACGGCCTTCCACTTCCCCCGCGTCCTCGAGTTTCTTTTTTGTGAAGAAAAAGGATGGTGGTTTGCGCCCGTGCATCGATTACCGTGGTCTTAATCAGATTACGGTGAAGTACAGTTATCCACTCCCGCTGATTGCGACCATGACTGAGTCGTTGCATGGGGCGCGTTTCTTCACGAAATTAGATCTCAGGAGCGCGTACAACTTGGTGCGCATCAGGGAGGGTGATGAATGGAAGACAGCCTTTAGTACCACCTCGGGCCATTACGAGTATCTGGTCATGCCATACGGGTTGATGAACGCTCCGTCAGTTTTCCAATCATTCGTGGATGAGATCTTCAGGGACATGCAGGGGCAGGGGGGTGGTTGTGTACATTGATGACATTCTCGTGTACTCGCCTACCCGTGTCGAGCATGTGGCCCTGGTGCGTAGAGTGTTGCGGAGGCTGGTGGAGCACGACCTGTATGTGAAGGCAGAGAAGTGTCTGTTTTTCCAGGAGTCGGTCTCCTTTTTGGGTTATCAGTTGTCTGCGTCAGGGGTGAAGATGGAGGTAGACCGGTTGTCGGCCGTGCGTAATTGGCAAACACCAACCACTGTGAAGGAGGTGCAGCAGTTTTTGGGGTTTGCAAATTACTACAGGAGGTTTATCCGGGGTTTTGGACAGGTGGCAGCTCCCATCACGTCTCTGTTGAAGGGGGGTCCGGTGCGTCTGCAGTGGTCGGCCGAGGCGGACAGGGCGTTTGGGAGGCTGAAGGACCTGTTTACCTCGGCCCCGGTGCTGGCGCATCCGGATCCCTCTTTGCCGTTCCAGGTAGAGGTGGACGCGTCAGAGGCCGGTTTAGGAGCCGTGCTTTCACAACGGTCTGGCGCGCCACCTAAACTCCGCCCCTGTGCTTTTTATTCTAAGAAGCTCAGTCCGGCGGAGCGGAACTATGACGTAGGCGACAGGGAGCTGTTAGCCGTGGTACAGGCTCTAAAGGTGTGGAGGCACTGGCTTGAGGGGGTTCAACACCCTTTCCTCATTTTGACGGACCACCGTAACCTGGAGTACATCCGGGCGGCGAGGAGACTGAACCCTCGCCAGGCAAGATGGAGTATGTTCTTGACCAGGTTTACTTTTAAGATCACGTACATCCCTGGGTCACAGAATGGCAAGGCAGATGCGCTGTCTCGGCGGTATGACACGGAGGAGAGGTCCGTGGAGCCCACCCCCATACTGCCTGAGTCGTGTCTGGTGGCACCGGTAGTGTGGGAGGTCGATACTGAACTCGAGCGGGCGTTACGCACCGACCCTAGTCCACCACAGTGCCCGGAGGGTCGGAAGTACGTTCCGCTCGAGGTTCGGGATCGATTGATCTATTGGTCTCACACGTCACCCTCCTCTGGACACCCTGGTATCGGCCGGACAGTGCACTGTCTTAGTGCCAAGTACTGGTGGCCCACGTTGGCAAGGGATGTGAGGGTTTATGTTTCCTCCTGCTCGGTGTGCGCCCAGTGTAAGGCGCCTAGACATCTGCCTAGGGGTAAGTTGCTACCCCTGCCCGTTCCACAACGACCATGGTCCCACCTCTCTGTGGACTTTATAACAGACCTTCCCCTCTCCCAAGGGAATACTACTATCCTGGTCGTTGTGGACCGGTTCTCTAAGGCCTGTCGTTTGCTCCCCATGCCGGGTCTTCCTACTGCCCTACAAACTGCCGAGGCACTGTTCACCCATGTGTTCCGGCACTACGGGGTACCCGAGGACATTGTGGCTGATCGGGGTCCCCAATTCACCTCCAGAGTCTGGAGAGCGTTTATGGAGCGGTTGGAGGTCTCGGTGAGCCTCACCTCGGGGTACCACCCGGAGAGTAATGGGCAGGTGGAACGCGTAAACCAGGATGTGGGTAGGTTTCTCAGAACATACTGCCAGGACCGGCCGGAGGAGTGGTCAGAGGTGCGTTCCCTGGGCCGAGATGGCCCAGAATTCCCTACGCCATTCCTCCACTAACCTAACTCCATTTCAATGTGTGTTAGGTTACCAGCCGGTTCTGGCACCCTGGCAGCAGAGCCAGATCGAGGCTCCTGCGGTGGATGAGTGGGCGCGGCGCTCGGAGGAGACTTGGAACGCTGCACACGTCCACCTGCAGCGGGCCCTCCGACGTCAGAAGGCGAGCGCTGATCTCCACCGCAGTGAGGCACCGGTGTACGCACCTGGTGATCGAGTCTGGCTCTCTACCAGAAACCTGCCCCTCCGCCTGCCCTGTCGGAAACTGGGTCGGCGGTTTGTAGGGCCATTTAAAGTCCTGAGAAGGTTGAACGAGGTATGTTATAGATTACAGCTACCTGTGGAGTATAAGTGTATTAACCCCTCGTTCCATGTGTCCCTTCTCAGGCCCGGTGGTAGCGGGCCCGCTCCAAGAAAATGAGATAGGGGAGACTCCCCCGCCCCCATTGGACATCGAGGGGGCACCGGCGTACTCCGTGAGGTCCATCTTGGATTCGAGACGTCGGATGGGGGTCTCCAGTATCTAGCGGAGTGGGAGGGGTACGGTCCGGAGGAGCGGTGCTGGGTGCCGAGGAGAGACATTTTGGACCCGTCGCTCCTGGACGGAATTCCATCGGGGGTATCCGACGCGCCCTGCTCCACGTCCTCCGGGTCGTCCCCCAAGGCCGGAGTCGGCGCACGTCTGGAGCCGCGCGTCAAGGGGGGGAGTACTGTCACGGTTTCGGCCGAGGCTGCCTCTCTCCCTTGTTCGGGCAGGTTTCGGCGCTCGTCGTCTCCGAATTCTAGCTGCCACCGTTGTATGTTCCATGTTTCCTGTTTGATTAGTTTTGTCTGTTAGCCACACCTGTCTTGTGTTATGTCTCATTAAGCACCCTATTTAGTTTCCTTGTTGTTAGTGTAGTGTTGTGTGTAATTGTTTCGTGTCAGGTGTTTGTGCGTTACCCGTGTTTCGGTACGCCAGTTACGATTAGCTTCCTCCTCGGTTGAGGAGAGTTTTGCGCCCTGTGTTTGTGCGCTCGTGTTTGACGCCTGTGTGCGTCTGTTTGGCCTCAGGCCGTTTTTGGATTATTTTGCTCTCACTAGTAAAGTCTTGTTGGACTGTACATCTGCTTCTGCGCCTGATTCCACACCACACCATTTAAACACCGTGACAGGGATGTCCAAAAAGCAACAGACTTTAAGCAGCTTCTTTGGCGTTTCGCCACCTACAAAGAAACGCCAACTGGAGCCAGAGCCGAAGAAAATACTTTTTCCGGAAAAGTGGCTCCAAGATGTGCAGTGGCTTGAAGCCAATTGATGAGCGCACTGAAATGTGGTGCAAGATTTGCCGCTCAAATCCACATCTAGCAGACAAAACAGGTGCATTTTATAAAGGCTCAAAGAATTTCAACCATCCTTTATTTGACAAACATGAAAAGAGCAAGGAGCACACGAATATGGCGCAAGCCATTGCTAAGCTAGCCGAGAAGAAATGTCCAGTCGCCCACTTGCCAGATGGCGAGACAAGCTGAATGAAGAACAGCGGCAAGCTCTGTTTAATATTTATCTCCTCGCCTTCCATAAAGCTAAACACGCACGTCCCATGTCTTCCTATTCTGAGGATGTTCCTTTACTGAAGCGGCTAGGAGTAAATGTCGGAGGTGCATATCATTCACGTGTAGGGGGCACACGGATCATGCAGAGCATCGCTCACACCATCAGCGGGGAGTTACGAGCCAAGTTGCTGCTTTTTGATGGATCTGAGG
This sequence comes from Coregonus clupeaformis, assembly GCF_020615455.1. Classification (NCBI taxonomy): domain Eukaryota; kingdom Metazoa; phylum Chordata; class Actinopteri; order Salmoniformes; family Salmonidae; genus Coregonus; species Coregonus clupeaformis. Next base: position 750,994 of record NW_025533469.1, read on the forward strand.
ACATCTAAAAAACTGAGCAGGAAATCGTTTACATTGTGTCTGTGTCCAGCAAAGGAGAGTTTACTTCGGACTTTATTGGACTGATTGAATTGGGTGCTGACCGATCCGCGCAGGCCATAACAGACGGACTTGTGAGACTTTTCCAGGACACAGGCTTGGATGACTGGACAACAAAGTTGGTCGCTGTGTGCACAGACGGGGCTGCTGTTAACGTAGGTATCTACAACGGCGTTGTACCAAAACTCCGGCAACTTGCTGCGGTTGGAGACTCCCTTGTGCAATTCTGTGCACCGCACACACACTGGAGAATTGCGCGAAATCAGCTGATCGCAACGTTCCTTACTGTGAGACATTTAATCGCTCTGTGGTCAAGCTGCTGCAGTTTTATTTACAAAAAGGTGGAGCAAAAAAAACTGCTGCACTGAATAAGCTATGTGAAGAAAATGGGATCTCCTTTGTGAAACTGGGTAAGTTTCATAATATCAGATGGTCTGCATGGAGGCATGAAACACTTCAAATATCAAGACTATTGCCAGCCATTAAAATGCAACTGGTTACGAGCGATAACAGTGACTTGCAGCATTTCTGCACAGAGCGTTTTCAGTGCTTTCTGTCAAACATGCTTGACATTTGCAACATTTTGAAGACCACATCCATTAGGTTTCAGAAGGAAAAGCTGACCATTGGAGAATGTAAGGATGAACTCATGGTGGCCATTGGACAGTTCACACTTCTGCTTGATGGTGAAAGCCACAGGGCACACACTGTTTCCAATGCTGATGCTGACAGAGACAAGACACACTTACTCAGGGTTAATTGAAGAGTTTGAAATCAGATATGACTCCCTCAAGTCATGTGATCATTTCTTAGTATTTGATCCTTCAACATGGCCTCAGGAAATGCAAGACCTACACAGTTTTGGAAACACAACAGTTTGCAACATTCTCAAGAAATATGAGGCCACCTTGCAACTTGACAAAGATACCACTGTGACAGAATGGATGCGCTTAAAGCAGGCAGGAAAACGCCTGGGAGCCTCTTTTGTGTATGACTTGGTCCAAATAGTAAATCCAAGAAAACCAGATGCTTACTCCAACATCAACAAGGTGGTTAAGCTGTCTCTTACACTGCCTTTAAGCAGTGCAGCTTATGAGAGGGGATTCTCACATCTCAACATAATAAAAACCAAGTACAGATCTCGTCTGTCACATGCTCGTCTCTCAGCCCTGATGCACATTCACCTGTCAAAGCAGACCACAGAGACATTTGACCCAAAGCCTGCTGTTGACCCTGAGTAACTCACTGAAAAAGGTATGTGCACCCCTGTTTATAAATACATTTGATTGATTGTTAGGTTTAGGGTTTATATGGCAAAAAACAGTATGGGTTTATGGCACTCTTGCTCCTCCTTGTGGCCGAATGTGGGTACTATATAATTCATTAATGACACTTGCTAGGCTCATAATCTGAGGTAGCAACTGCGTCAGATCTACAAATCCATTAGCTAGACCACCCGATTAGACAACAATCACCCCATTATACCCATTTGGTTTGCAACTCAGTGAACCTGCGCAGTATTCGCTCAATTTGATGCCTACGAACGAAGATTTCGATGCATATCAAATTACCCAGCAGCCATTTCGAAACAACAAGTCCTCAAAGAAAAGGTTATTTGTTAATTAAAAAATCTATTCTGGCTGTTTAAATCGCCCACATCTTGAAAAAGAGGACAGGGACATGCATTTTATTTAGATTGTACACTTTTTTCTTAAAACAAATATGGTTAACCATGACAAGAAAATGTTTAATGTTTGATGGCTATCCGCCAACCATCGCCTCTTAAACTGTGTCTCACCTCACTATTGATGACCACAACATGTACTCGGGTGAACAGTGTGCGCGCTCACCAAGTAGCCATAACCTTGTTAATAATAAGTTACCTAAGGTAAACCTACAGGGTTAACGCAGGCAGGTCTCATTGATAACAACAGTGAAGCTGGCATTGTGACGCAGAACAATGGGCTGGGAATAGAACGTTCTGAAGGCGAGTCGGTGTCACGGAGCTCAATAGAACTAATAGGAGTTGGCAGGGTGAAAAATGCCCAAACATAAGGCCTGTTTTTTCGCGATTACTTCATAACCAGGGACAGAAGGTAATATTATGAAACTGGGCTCCATGACGGATGCAATGAACTAATTTTATCAGAAATAAACGTTGTAAAAAATTTAACTTGAGGCGCCCCGAAAATAATATTCAAAAGTTCAGTCCTTGGACACAGAGGGGTTAAACACTAAAGTTACCGTCCATCTAGTGAAGAGAGGAGAACCGGACAGAGGGAGCGTAGGCCAGCATCCATCAACGAGAGAGGGAGAAGCCCTCCACGGTATTTAACAGGTGGAAGAAACAACCCGGGAGCTCCATCGGTCCACAAGAAATGCAGGCAGCCGGTGATGATGTAGTGGTAGCCAGGATAACTAGGATGCTGCTGGTAGAGTAGCTAGCTTAGCTAGCTGTACCGACTAGCTTGGCTAATAGCAGGTCATTCGTCTGTCCCTCGAGGATGATGATGAATCCGGTGAACCACACAATTAAACAAGACTAGCGAGTGAAAAGGATCTGGCTACACTCATACTGTCACTGACCATTACGCAAAAAGCAAATTGAACAATAAACTTCGGCATCTCAACACTGTCAAGAACTCCGTCGTTGTTCCCCAACATCACCTCAGACCACTCTGCGCGTAACTGGACAATATGCTTGGCGCCAAACCGTACGGGGACGCGGACAGTTCCAGAACGCGGACATGAGCAGAGCAACACAATAAACTAAACCAAGTCTTTAAAGTCGGGTACATTAGTAATATTTTGAGATCAGTGCACGTATCCAAAAAGCGTCTCAGAGTAGCAAATTGGTCCTCTCTCTCCCCAGACAGACTCATTTTAGACCACTAACCCCTAAACAGAGATACAGCATGTTGGTTGTGGTTAACACAGTGACAACTAATTCTTGAATGTACATCTGCCGCACTCTCAGAGAAATAAGTAGTACTGCTAGGTTTTACACAGTCAAATGTAACAAATAACTACATTTTTTATAAAGAACTGTACACATGATACATTTGTAACATCAATATAAAAAATTGTTTAAAACATTTTATCCAGTAATATGAGATCTGTATGTAAAACATTTACCTTTGAATTTAGCAGATGTTTTTGTCCAGGGCCTGGTATCCCAAAAGCATTTTAAGGCTAAGTTAATCGTTAGAACCTTCGTAGGAGCATTGTTAAATCTCTGAGCTGTTTCCCAAAACCATCGTTATTAACGTTGCACTTGAAAACGCTCATATTCTAACTCCTGCCTCAGACCACTTGTAGAACAGCCAAGTGCGTCGTTAGATGCTTTTTTGCCCTCCCGCGTCACTTTATACACAGAATATCTCCGCTAAACATAGAATCACATGGTTTATCCGTCTCTCTGTGACCGCCGATAAATTCAGAACAAAGTTGACTACAAATACAAAGTTGCAAAACAAGGGACTTATACAAATTCGCTTCAAATGAAAACAGAGATGACTGCATTAAAATATAAACAGTAGGCTAAAGGCCTATTTCAATCATATTGGAATATATTCAATGTTCAATATATTTAGTTTTATTTGACTACTTGTGGGCTACTGTCTGTAATTTGTCTCAGTATATTTAATGATATGTAGCCTAACATGTGCGCAATGATGTGCCAAATCTGTGATTTAGTGCATTTTTATTGTGTAAGCATTAGAATAAACTACCTCAATATTTGCAGCCGTAGGTAGTAATATCTTTCTAGAAGCTGATCCGTGGTCAGTATTGGGAAGTAATTATAATGTTAAGGAAAGATTTTAATGGAGAAAACTGATCCGAGAGCAGCGCTCCCTTTCTTTCGATCCTATCAGTATCGACACATGCTCCACCGGACGTGATACCTTGCGGTGCTGCTGATCCAGTTTCTACTGGTCTGCCTGCGGATCTGAAACTCTGACCTGTTCACCGGACGTGCGACCTTGTCCCGAACCTGCTGTTTCGTCTCTCTCTCTCTCTCTCTCTCTCTCTCTCTCTCTCTCTCTCTCTCTCTCTCTCTCTCTCTCTCTCTCTCTCTCTCTCTCTCTCTCTCTCTCTCTCTCTCTCTCTCTCTCTCTCTCTCTCTCTCTCTCCCTCTCTCTCTCTCTCCCTCTCTCCCTCTCTCCCTCTCTCCCTCTCTCCCTCTCTCTCTCTCTCCCTCTCTCTCCCTCTCTCTCCCTCCCTCCCTCCCTCTCCTTCTCTCTCCCTACCACACCTGCTGTCTCGACCTCTGAATGCTCGGCTATGAACAGCCAAATGACATTTACTCCTGAGGTGCTGACGTGTTGCACCCTCTATAACCACAGTGATTATTATTTGACCCTGCTGGTCATCTATGAACATTTTAAAATCTTGAAGAACGATCTGAACTTAATGGCCATATCCTCTTATAATCTCCCCCCAGCACAGCCAGAAGAGGACTGGCCACCCCTCAGAGCCTGGTTCCTCTCTAGGTTTCTTCCTAGGTTCCTGCCTTTCTAGGGAGTTTTTCCTAGCCACCGTGCTTCTACATCTGCATTGCTTGCTCTTTGGGGTTTTAGACTGGGTTTCTATATAAGCACTTTGTGACAACTGCTGATGTAAAAAAATATATAATTGTGGTACGCATATGAAGCAGACCAGGCCAGGGTTTAGGGTTTGAGAAGTCAAAGAAGTAAAAATGACTTCCTTAGTTGTTAGTAAAACATTTTTTAACTCAGCATTGTTGGTTAAGGGCTCGTAAGTAAGCATTTCACAGTAAGGTCTACACCTTTTGTATTAGGAGCATGTGACAAATCTAATTTGGTTGATTGATTTGTTCATTTTATAAATGTTCTGTCTTTAGTAGTTGAACACATTATTACTTCAACCTCGTGAAAGTGACAAACTGACACGTTTTCATGTTAGTCAAAAACAACTTTATATGGAAGGAGTGCCTTTGATTTGACAGCCTGCACATGCTCAGTTCGGCGTGAGACGACCGTTCGGCGTGAGACCACTGCTCGACCTGATGACATGTTTTTACGCATGACCTTCAAATTAAATCAAATGAAATTGTATTTGTCACATGCGCCGAATACAACAGTGGTACACTTTACCGTGAAATGCTTACTTACGAGCCCTTTCCCAACAATTTAGTTAAAAAGTAACAAAAATTAGCTAAATAAAAAAAGGAAATAGTAACACAATAAAATAACAATAATCAATCAATCAATCAATCAATTTTATTTTATATAGCCCTTCTTACATCAGCTAATATCTCGAAGTGCTGTACAGAAACCCAGCCTAAAACCCCAAACAGCTAGTAATGCAGGTGTAGAAGCACGGTGGCTAGGAAAAACTCCCTAGAAAGGCAAAACCTAGGAAGAAACCTAGAGAGGAACCAGGCTATGAGGGGTGGCCAGTCCTCTTCTGGCTGTGCCGGGTGGAGATTATAACAGAACCATGCCAAGATGTTCAAAAATGTTCATAAGTGACAAGCATGGTCAAATAATAATCAGGAATAAATCTCAGTTGGCTTTTCATAGCCGATCATTAGAGTTTAAAACAGCAGGTCTGGGACAGGTAGGGGTTCCATAACCGCAGGCAGAACAGTTTAAACTGGAATAGCAGCAAGGCCAGGCGGACTGGGGACAGCAAGGAGTCACCACGGCCGGTAGTCCCGACGTATGGTCCTAGGGCTCAGGTCTCTCAGTTGGCTTTTCATAGCCGATCATTTAGAGTTGAAAACAGCAGGTCTGGGACAGGTAGGGGTTTCGTAGCCGCAGGCAGAACAGTTGAAACTGGAATAGCAGCAAGGCCAGGCGGACTGGGGACAGCAAGGTGTCATCATGCCCGGTAGTCCTGACGTATGGTCCTAGGGCTCAGGTTCTCAGAGAGAAAGAGAGAACGAGAGAATTAGAGAGAGCATACTTAAATTCACACAGGACACTGGATAAGACAGGAGAAGTACTCCAGGTATAACCAACTAACCCCAGCCCCCGACACATAAACTACTGCAGCATAAATACTGGAGGCTGAGACAGGAGCGGTCCGGAGACACTGTGGCCCCATCCGAAGAAACCACCGGACAGGGCCAAACAGGAAGGATATAACCCCACCCACTCCGCCAAAGCACAGCCCCCGCACCACTAGAGGGATATCCCCAACCACCAACTTACAATCCTGAGACAAGGCCGAGTATAGCCCACAGAGGTCTCCACCACAGCACAAACCAAGGGGGGGGCGCCAACCCAGACAGGAAGATCACGTCAGTAACTCAACCCACTCAAGTGACGCACCCCTCCCATGGACGGCATGAAAGAGCACCAGCAAGCCAGTGACTCAGCCCCTGCAACAGGGTTAGAGGCAGAGAACCCCAGTGGAGAGGGGAACCGGCCCGGCAGAGACAGCAAGGGCTGTTCGTTGCTCCAGCCTTTCCGTTCACCTTCACACTCCTGGGCCAGACTACACTCAATCATATGACCTACTGAAGAGATAAGTCTTCAGTAAAGACTTAAAGGTTGAGACCGAGTCTGCGTCTCTCACATGGGTAGGCAGACTGTTCCATAAAAATGGAGATCTATAGGAGAAAGCCCTGCCTCCCGCTGTTTGCTTAGAAATTCTAGGGACAATTAGGAGGCCTGCGTCTTGTGACCGTAGCGTACGTATTGGTATGTACGGCAGGACCAACTCGGAAAGATAGGTAGGAGCAAGCCCATGTAACGCTTTATAGGTTAACAGTAAAACCTTGAAATCAGCCCTTGCCTTAACAGGAAGCCAGTGTAGGGAAGCTAGCACTGGAGTAATATGATCAAATTTCTTGGTTCTAGTCAGGATTCTAGCAGCCGTATTTAGCACTAACTGAAGTTTATTTAGTGCTTTATCCGGGTAGCCGGAAAATAGAGCATTGCAGTAGTCTAATCTAGAAGTAACAAATGCATGGATTAATTTTTCTGCATCATTTTTGGACAGAAAATTTCTGATTTTTGCAATGTTACGTAGATGGAAAAAAGCTGTCCTTGAAACAGTCTTGATATGTTCGTCAAAAGAGAGATCAGGGTCAAGAGTAACGCCTAGGTCCTTCACAGTTTTATTTGAGACGACTTTACAACCATCAAGGTGAATTGTCAGATTTAACAGAAGATCTCTTTGTTTCTTGGGACCTAGAACAAGCATCTCTGTTTTGTCCGAGTTTAAAAGTAAAAAGTTTTCAGCCATCCACTTCCTTATGTCTGAAACACAGGCTTCTAGCGAGGGCAATTTTGGGGCTTCACCATGCTTCATTGAAATGTACAGCTGTGTGTCATCCGCATAGCAGTGAAAGTTAACATTATGTTTTCGAATAACATCCCCAAGAGGTAAAATATATAGTGAAAACAATAGTGGTCCTAAAACGGAACCTTGAGGAACACCGAAATGTACAGTTGATTTGTCGGAGGACAGACCATTCACAGAGACAAACTGATATCTTTCCGACAGGTAGGATCTAAACCAGGCCAGAACTTGTCCGTGTAGACCAATTTGGGTTTCCAGTCTCTCCAAAAGAATGTGGTGATCGATGGTGTCAAAGGCAGCACTAAGGTCTAGTAGCACGAGGACAGATGCAGAGCCTCGGTCTGACGCCATTAAAAGGTCATTTACCACCTTCACAAGTGCAGTCTCAGTGCTATGATGGGGTCTAAAACCAGACTGAAGCATTTCGTATACATTGTTTGTCTTCAGAAAGGCAGTGAGTTGCTGCGCAACAGCTTTTTCTAAAATTTTTGAGAGGAATGGAAGATTCGATATAGGCCGATAGTTTTTTATATTTTCCGGGTCAAGGTTTGGCTTTTTCAAGAGAGGCTTTATCACTGCCACTTTTAGTGAGTTTGGTACACATCCGGTGGATAGAGAGCTGTTTATTATGTTCAACATAGGAGGGCCAAGCACAGGAAGCAGCTCCTTCAGCAGTTTAGTAGGAATAGGATCCAGTATGCAGCTTGAAGGTTTAGAGGCCATGATTATTTTCATCATTGTGTCAAGAGATATAGTACTAAAACACTTAAGTGTCTCTCCCGATCCCAGGCCCTCGCAGAGCTGTGCAGATCCAGGACAGCTAAGCCCTGGAGGAATACGCAGATTCAAAGAGGAGTCCGTAATTTGCTTTCTAATGGTCATGATCTTTTCCTCAAAGAAGTTCATGAATTTATCACTGCTGAAGTGAAAACCATCCTCTCTTGGGGAATGCTGCTTTTTAGTTAGCTTTGCAACAGTATCAAAAAGAAATTTTGGATTGTTCTTATTTTCCTCGATTAATTTGGAAAAGTAGGATGATCGAGCAGCAGTGAGGGCTCTTCGGTACTGCACGGTACTGTCTTTCCAAGCTAGTCGGAAGACTTCCAGTTTGGTGTGGCGCCATTTCCGTTCCAATTTCCTGGAAGCTTGCTTCAAAGCTCGGGTATTTTCTGTATACCAGGGAGCTAGTTTCTTATGACAAATGTTTTTCGTTTTTAGGGGTGCAACTGCATCTAGGGTATTGCGCAAGGTTAAATTGAGTTCCTCAGTTAAGTGGTTAACTGATTTTTGTCCTCTGACGTCTTTGGGTAGGCAGAAGGAGTCTGGAAGGGCATCAATGAATTTTTGTGTTGTCTGAGAATTTATAGCACGACTTTTGATGCTCCTTGGTTGGGGTCTGAGCAGATTATTTGTTGCGATTGCAAACGTAATAAAATGGTGGTCCGATAGTCCAGGATTTTGTGGAAAAACATTAAGATCTACAACATTTATTCCATGGGACAAAACTAGGTCCAGAGTATGACTGTGGCAGTGAGTAGGTCCAGAGACATGTTGGACAAAACCCACTGAGTCGATAATGGCTCCGAAAGACTTTTGGAGTGGGTCTGTGGACTTCTCCATGTGAATATTAAAATCACCAAAAATTAGAATATGATCTGCTATGACTACAAGGTCTGATAGGAATTCAGGAAACTCAGAGAGGAACGCTGTATATGGCCCAGGAGGCCTGTAAACAGTAGCTATAAAAAGTGATTGAGTAGGCTGCATAGATTTCATGACTAGAAGCTCGAAAGATGAAAACGTCATTTTTTTTTTGTAAATTGAAATTTGCTATCGTAAATGTTAGCAACACCTCCGCCTTTGCGGGATGCACGGGGAATATGGTCACTAGTGTAACCAGGAGGTGAGGCCTCATTTAACACAGCAAATTCATCAGGCTTAAGCCATGTTTCAGTCAGGCCAATCACATCAAGATTATGATCAGTGATTAGTTCATTGACTATGACTGCCTTTGAAGTGAGGGATCTAACATTAAGTAACCCTATTTTGAGATGTGAGGTATCACGATCTCTTTCAATAATGGCAGGAATGGAGGAGGTCTTTATCCTAATAAGATTGCTAGGGTGAACACCACCATGTTTAGTTTTGCCCAACCTAGGTCGAGGCACAGACACAGTCTCAATGGGTATGGCTGAGCTGACTACACTGACTATGCTATTGGCAGACTCCACTAAGCTGGCAGGTTGGCTAACAGCCTGCTGCCTGGCCTGCACCCTATTTCACTGTGGGGCTAGAGGAGTTAGAGCCCTATCTATGTTGGTAGATAAGAGGAGAGCACCCCTCCAGTTAGGATGGAGTCCGTCACTCCTCAGCAGGTCAGGCTTGATCCTGTTTGTGGGTGAGTCCCAGAAAGAGGGCCAATTATCCACAAATGTTATCTTTTGGGAGGGGCAGAAAACAGTTTTCAACCAGCGATTGAGTGCTGAGACTCTGCTGTAGAGCTCGTCACTTCCCCTAACTGGGAGGGGGCCAGAGACAATTACTCGATGCCGACACATCTTTCTAGCTGATTTACACGCTGAAGCTATGTTGCACTTGGTGACCTCTGACTGTTTCATCCTAACATCGTTGGTGCCGACGTGGATAACAATATCTCTATACTCTCTACACTCGCCAGTTTTAGCTTTAGCCAGCACCATCTTTAGATTAGCCTTAACGTCGGTAGCCCTGCCCCCTGGTAAACAGTGTATGATCGCTGGGTGATTCGTTTTAAGTCTAATACTGCGGGTAATGGAGTCGCCAATGACTAGGGTTTTCAATTTGTCAGAGCTAATGGTGGGAGCCTTCGGAGTCTCAGACCCCGTAACGGGAGGAGTAGAGACTAGAGAAGACTCCGACTCAGACTCCGACTCGCTACATAATGGGGAAAACCGGTTGAAGGTTTCTGTCGGCTGAATGAGCGACACCGGTTGAGCATTCCAACAGTATTTCCCTCCAGAAGCCATGAGAAAGTTGTCCGGCTCAGCGGGACTGTGCGGGGGGATTTATACTAACATTACTGTCTGTACTTACTGGTGGCACAGACGCTGTTTCTTCCTTTCCTACACTGATATTACCCTTGCCTAACGATTGCGTCTGAAGCTGGGCTTGTAGCACAGCTATTCTCGCCGTAAGGCGAGAATTCTCCTGTATATTATGAGTACAGCGACTGCAATTAGAAGACATCATGTTAATGTTACTACTTAGCTTCGGGCTGTTGAAGATGTTGATGAACCATGTCCAGATAAAGCGTCCGGAGTGAAAAAGTTGAATAAGGGAAAAAAGTTGCGATGGAAAAAAGGAAAATAACGTAAAGTTGGCAGCTAAAACGCACAGGAAAATGACTCTTCTGTCTCGGGATAAACGTCCGGGGTGAAAAAGTTTAACGAAAAAAGATGAGTGAGGACAAAACTAAAAAGTTGGTAAATTTGTTGAACACAGAGATTGATTAAACGTTTATTAAAAGTAAAACGTGAATAGTTTGGCAGGTAGCCGAGTAGCAACAAACAGCAGAGCAGCACGGAGACAATGCGGAAGCTAATGATGAGGCTATAAGGAGTACCAGTACTGAGTCAATGTGCAGGGGTACCAGGTAGTTGAGGTAATAACTAGACTATATACAAGAAGTACCAGTACTGAGTCAATGTGCAGGGGTACCAGGTAGTTGAGGTAATAACTAGACTATATACAAGGAGTACCAGTACTGAGTCAATGTGCAGGGGTACCAGGTAGTTGAGGTAATAACTAGACTATATACAAGGAGTACCAGTACTGAGTCAATGTCCAGGGGTACCTGGTAGTTGAGGTAATATGTACATGTAGGTAGGGGTAAAAGTGACTAGGCAATCAGGATAGAGATTACATCTCCTCATCCAGGGAGTACACACACACACACACACACACACACACACACACACTCACACACAGGGAGGGAATGTTGTGTTTGTTTAATATTGTTTCAGGACTATGAAAATGGAAAAAATGATTAGCATATGGATTATGAAAACAACAAAAATAAATGGGAAAATGGGAGAGGAGAAATGACTAGAGACAGTGTTGTTTAACTCACTGACCATGACCCATGAGTTCTTCTTACCTTTGTTCACTAGAAAAGTCTCCCTCTCTGAAGAATATAGGAAGTTCCATAGACCGGTCACTCTTCATGGACACACAGCTGGGTACAGGGGAGGCTGGTCTCTCCTGCATGATTGGACTTCAACACAACAGAGACAAACATTACGTCTCTCATCTACTCTGAGCTCAGATTTGGAAACATAACAAGAGTTTCATTCCAAAACGCTATATATCCATATTCAGAAATATTCGTAAATTAGCTTCTATTGTTTAAAGAAATTATCAAATAAATGGTTGTGTTTTCTCACTAGCTAATCATGGCATGGTGTTGTTCAATGACAGACATGTGTTTGTTTAAAATCGATCACTTAATGGCTTCATTTCAGAGAGACAAATGTTTTTTCTGCCAAAGCTATTTAGAGTTGTTAAACAGGTGTGAAGAGTGTATTGGTAAAATGGTAATATTGTCAAAATTCCGCTTGTAACAACCATCAGAATTGGTAAAAGAAATATGCATTCCATTATATTAGGCAATAATGAAGAGTAGGCAAAGTGGTCATGTCGTATTAAAATTCTATAAAATGTCTTCCATTGCAACGAGTCCAGTCAGGGTGCTGCAGAACCCCTGCAGTACCTCCACTGACCCCGGATTGGGAACTCCTGATTTAGCAGATACTCTAATCCAGAGTGATTTACAGTAAGTGCATTCATCTTAAGATAGCTATTTATTTTAGAAATAAACATAATAAATTCTTCATAAAATTGTAATCTCACCTCTTAGCGTTGGTGTCATGTTCCCCAGAGAGACTCATTTTAGAGGCAGGGCCCCCCTCCTCTCTCTCCCCAGAGACACTCATTTTAGACCACTGACCCCTAAACAGAGATCCAGCATGTTGGTTGTGGTGAACACAGTGACAACTCATTCTAGAATGTCAATTGTTCTCTTTTACTCATGATCTCTTAGAAATAAAAATTTTACCAACAGACATATCCAAACATTCAGGTGATTTAATTTAATCACATGAACATTGTTACATTCCTCGACAAGAAATAAAACATTGTCTCTCAAACAGAAGAAGGAACTAACAAAGAGTCACTAACAACAACCAAAACGAAACAGGTGGTTTTAGGAGGGGTTCTGAAAGACACTCATGGGGGTGTCCACTAGTGATGGGAATCAGAGGCTTTCTGAACGCTTTGGGGCTTTCACCAAATTGTGCCGAAAATCCCCTTGATAGATTTGAGTGCTAATAAACAACATTTAGTTAGAATGTGGGGTTCGCTTTTTGCCTCCAGGTTCACTATGTTTTCAAAAACGATGCATATGTGGTATTATTTAGGATACTAAAGACATAATATTATTATTGGCTACACTAAATAAAACACATTATTTAAACAACAATGGGAAGATAGTGCGGTTTCACAGAAAATAATTGTTCAACTATAGCAGGGATTCAATCTTGTGCCTATGTTGATGTCTGATCCCAATCCCCGTCCCTACCTGCTGAGCTCCCATTCAGGGGCTACAAACTGGAAGACATCAAACTAAATGTGTAAATAAGGTGTCCAGTAGAGGTCAGTGTTAGAAAAAGACTTTGCTTTGAAAAAAGCACCGGTACCAGGGAGAAATCAGTGAGATCTCTCGCATTTTGCAACACATGGTTTGAAAAAGCACGAGATTAAACAAAGCTTCGGACGTCATTGATCATGTGGTAATGTTACTTCGAAACTATCCATGGCAGCGTTTCAAACACTTCAAAGACTCCCTCTCCCCTCAGCCCTCAAGTTAAGTGGACACTTCTGATGACGTATCATGACGTATGATGAGTGGACACTTCTGATGACGTATCATGACGTATGATGAGTGGACACTTCTGATGACGTATCATGTCGTATGATGAGTGGACACTTGCAGGGCAAAGGGTGAGGGAAGAATGAATGAATTTTAAATGGACCGTTCTCTCTGCGTGGTGCGTGGGAAAAGAATTTTAAATGGATCGTTCTCTCTGCGTGGTGCGTGGGAAATGCATTTTAAATGGACCGTTCTCTCTGCGTGGTGCGTGGGAAATGCATTTTAAATGGCCCGTTCTCTCTGCGTGGTGCGTGGGAAATGCATGTTACATCTTCAGAAAGGTGTCACTCGTTTGTCCCACGGTTGTGTTTTCAGTCATCATAGCGACCGTTAAAACACTCGTAAACCTAAATTCCATCGCTATCGGAAAAACGGGCCCAGAGTGACTTACAATACAGTTGCCGTATTGTAGTGTATTTTAGCTTTAAAAAGACTTGATTTGCCCTAACAAAAAATGTTAATGAATTATAATCCACATAATAATTCACATTTCCTGTTGCTCCAGGATAATCTTTCTGCTACGAGAAACTGGGTCAAATTATTATGTGGATTAAGTGCATTTATCTTAAGATAGCTAAGTGAGACAACAACATATCACAGTCAAATATACAGGAAACGAACATCCCATTCCAGCTAAACATTGGATATATAGCGTTTTGCGGAAAAACACATTTTCATATACATCTAAAATCTATTAATTAAAAATCTGAGATCAGTAACGCTTTGAACACACCGACTGCGTTATTGCATTTTGGTACCAGAAGTACATTCATTTCCAATGGAACACTGCTTTGCCTTGCAGCATTGCGTTGCAGAGGCAGTTGCAGTGCGTTCTGTGTGGTGCATAAATTGGATTAATCGAACGTATGCGTCAAAATGTGTACATAGACGGCTTGACAGAAATGGTAGCAGAAAGTGAATGTTTAACTTTTGTTGCACACATATTTAGATGATGCTGCAAACTATTTTGCGCAATGACGCAGTCGGTGTGTTCAAACCGTAATATTTTAGGTACCCATAAGCAATAAATTGAAAAAATTGTGGACATAGAATTTTGGAAATGTACTTAATAATTCTTAAACAAAACTGTAATCTCACCTCTTAGCTTTGGTGTCATGTTCCCCAGAGAGACTCATTTTAGAGGCAGGGCCCTCCTCTCTCTCCCCAGACAGACTCATTTTAGAGGCAGGGCCCCCCTCCTCTCTCTCCCCAGAGAGACTCATTTTAGAGGCAGGGCCCCCCTCCTCTCTCTCCCCAGAGAGACTCATTTTAGACCACTGACCCCTAAACAGAGATGCAGCATGTTGGTTGTGGTGAACACAGTGACAACTAATTCTAGAATTTCCATTGTTCTCTTATTCATATTCTCTTAGAAATAAAACATTTACTAACAGACATATCGAAACAGTCAGGCTATTTAATGCAATCACATGAACATCTGGTTGTGACATCTCTTCTCCATGTTAACTGTCAATAATAATAATAAGTCACTGTTTGTTAAGGTAGTTATAGACAGTGCAGCAACACAAGGCCATGTCTCACACTTACAGTATTTGTATTAATTAAAAGTAGGCTATTTATTGTCTTTCAATCTGTTCTTTTCTAAACGTATCTGAGAATGTGGACAGAAGGGCTAAAACGGGCATGATTGATCTGAGGGGAAATCATTGATACATTCAGAAAGTTTTTTTTGCAACAAGTAGGATATTTATATTATGTAAAGTAGGCTAGGTTATAATATAAACTCAGCAAAAAAAGAAACGTCCCTTTTTCAGGACCCTGTCTTTCAAAGATAATTCGTAAAAATCCAAATAACTTCACATATCTTCATTGTAAAGGGTTTAAACACTGTTTTCTATGCTTGTTCAATGAACCATAAACAATTAATGAACATGCACCTGTGGAACGGTCGATAAGACACTAACAGCCTACAGACGGTAGGCAATTAAGTTCACTGTTATGAAAACTTTGGACACTAAAGAGGCCTTTCTACTGACTCTGAAAAACACCAAAAGAAAGATGCCCAGGGTCCTTGCTCATCTGCGTGAACGTGCCTTAGGCATGCTGCAAGGTGTGGCCAGGGCAATAAATTGCAATGTCCGTACTGTGAGACGGCTAAGACAGCGCTACAGGGAGACAGGACGGACAGCTGATCATCCTCGCAGTGGCAGACCACGTGTAACAACACCTGCACAGCATCGGTACATCCGAACATGACACCTGCGGGAAAGGTACAGGATGGCAACAACAACTGCCCAGGAAAGCACCAGGAAAGCACAATCCCTCCATCACTGCTCAGACTGTCCGCAATAGGCTGAGAGAGGCTGGACTGAGGGCTTGTAGGCCTGTTGTAAGGCAGGCCCCTACCAGACATCACCGGCAACAACGTCACATATTGGCACAAACACACTGTCGCTGGACCAGACAGGACTGGCAAAAAGTGCTCTTCACTGATGAGTCACGGTTTTGTCTCACCAGGGGTGATGGTCGGATTCGCGTTTATCGTCGAAGGAATGAGCGTTACACCGAGGCCTGTACTCTGGAGCGGGATCGATTTGGAGGTGGAGGGTCCATCATGATCTGGGGCGGTGTGTCACAGCATCATCGGACTGAGCTTGTTGTCATTGTAGGCAATCTCAACACTGTGCGTTACACGGAAGACATCCTCCTCCCTCATGTGGTACCCTTCCAGCAGGCTCATCCTGACATGACCCTCCAGCATGACAATGCCACCAGCCATACTGCCCGTTCTGTGCGTGATTTCCTGCAAGACAGGAATGTCAGTGTTCTGCCATGGCCAGCGAAGAACCCGGATCTAAATCCCATTTAGCACGTCTGGGATCTGTTGGATAGGAGGGTGAGGGCTAGGGCCAATCCCCCCAGAAATGTCTGGGAACTTGCAGGTGCCTTGGTGGAAGACTGGGGTAACATCTCACAGCAAGAACTGGCAAATCTGGTGTAGTCCATGAGGAGGAGATGCACAGCAGTACTTAATGCAGCTGGTGGCCACACCAGATACTGGCTGTTACTTTTGATTTTGATCCCCCTTTTGTTCAGGGACACATTTTTCAATTTCTGTGGAACTTGTTCAGTTTATGTCTCAGTTGTTGAATCTTGTTATGTTCACACAAATATTTAAATATGTTAAATTTGCTAAAAACAAACGCAGTTGACAGTGAGAGGACGTTTCTTTTTTTGCTGAGTATATAATAGCGGTTTGTTAGTGATATGCAGATGGAGGTCTATACCTCAGCTATAGCCTACATATCCTAGATGACCAGCCTAAACCTGTTCAGATCAGTTCCCATAATGTTACAGGCCTACCAGTAGCAGGACAGAGCATGTTGCCTAGGCATGACATGTTTCACATTTCCAACAGAGACCATCAGGTTGGTCAGCATGATAAGTGATCATATATCAAACCTACTCTGACTATTGAATGTCTGTAAACAACCTAACTTTTTAATATAATAGTTCTATGTAGCCTAGACTTACCAGAGTCTGCCCGTCTTTCCTTCAAATCAACAAATGTACCCTAATTTTAATGTTGCCGAGAAATGTGTCCCACAGTTTAAACAGCCATTTTGTTAGTGCGTAGGCTACACACTTACTTTTAATTTCATATGAGGAAACTGGTGCGGCCGCCTGTTCTCTTGCAGATGAAGTAGCCTCTCATAGGGAACTCATTCAACCAGCCTAAACAACAGTAAATAAAATATGTAAAATGGTCAAGAAACAATGGTGTAAAGAGAATCATGTCCTCCTAATATAGCCATGTACATTAAAGACAGGTATATTGCTACAGATGTAGGATCTTAATTTGAGCCGGTTTGCTACAGCAGGAAAATAATCCTGAAGCAACACGACATTTGAAATATTATGTGGATTATAATCAGTCTCCTGAGTGGCACAGTGGTCCAAGGCACTTCATCGCAGTGCTAACTGTGCCACTAGAGATCCTGGTTCGAATCCAGGCTCTGTCGTAGCCGGCCGCGACCGGGAGACTCATGGGCGGCGCACAATTGGCCCAGCGTCGTAAAGGGTAGGGGAGGGAATGGCCGGCAGGGATGTAGCTCAGTTGATAGAGCATGGCGTTTGCAACGCCAGGGTTGTGGGTTTGATTCCCACGGGGGGCCAGTATAAAAAAATGTATTCACTAACTGTAAGTCGCTCTGGATAAGAGCGTCTGCTAAATGACGTAAATGTAATAATAAATTGACATTTTTCAAAAGGGAAAGGTTAAAAAATTTAAATTACAAACTTCAGAAGCCTTTTTAACCCTCAAATTCACAACAAGTTTTAGTTCTCCTGCAACAGGCTAATTAAATTAAGATCCTGCATCTGTACATAGCTTGTCTTTATCTGAACCAAGGCAGTTTGCATTATTAGCAATGATGTTGCAACTGTCAGCTGCTGTAAACCTATGTGATTGAATGTTATAGACCCCCATCTGAACAGTTTCTTTCCCCATGCTGTAGCCCTCACCAACTGGCCATCTGGCCCATAGAGACTAAAGGACTATACACTCTATGCTGCACACCACATCAAGCCATCTCTGAACTGTACACTACCATCTGGCCCACAGAGACTAAAGGACTATACACTCTATGCTGCTCACCACATCAAGCCATCTCTGAACTGTACACTACCATCTGGTCCATAGAGACTAAAGGACTATACACTCTATGGGAAAGTATTGGGAAGGTAGAAAGATAACAGTGAATATGAGACATGGGGGAATATATTGGGAAGGTAGAAAGATAACATTGAATTTCCCCCAAGTATCGCAAACAGGAAGTTAAATTAGTCACAAGGTTGTGCTAACTAAAGTAGTGTTGCAAAAGCCTTTCCACCCCACTCTTCCCCATCAGTCTCAAGAACAGAACCTGTGGTTTAATGTAGAAACATGTAGATACAACAGAAACAAGATGTGATACTATCTACTTCTCTTTTACCAGAACAGAGACATTTCCCAGAGGAGGCTGGTGGGAAGAGCTATAGGAGGACGGGTTCATTTTTATGCCTGAAATTGAATAAATAAATTAAGTGTTTGATATTGTTCCATTAATTCCATTCCAGTCTTTACAATGAGCCTGTCCTCCTATAGCTCCTCCACCAGCCTCCTCTGGTTATGTGACAGCATGCAGGTGTCCATGGTGCTGTGGAGGCAAACTATATATATAAAAAAAAACTACCTTTAAAGGTCCAATGCAGCCGTAAAAATAAAAGAAGATAATATGTGAAAAATGTGCATTTCTAAGTTTTGTAGAAAAATATATAAAGTTAAAAATACCTAATTTAAAAGTTTAAATATTTTAAAACCAGGAATGTTCAAACACAATCAGATTTGCAGTGGTGTGGGGAGCAATAAAATCCCCTCCATTGGACTGGAAACTAGAAACTCACTGCAGGTGGAAATCACTGGGTTTACTCCATTGGACTGGAAACTAGAAACTCACTGCAGGTGGAAATCACTGGGTTTACTCCATTGGACTGGAAACTAGAAACTCACTGCAGGTGGAAATCACTGGGTTTACTCCATTGGGCTGGAAACTAGAAACTCACTGCAGGTGGAAATCACTGGGTTTACTCCATTGGGCTGGAAACTAGAAACTCACTGCAGGTGGAAATCACTGGGTTTACTCCATTGGACTGGAAACTAGAAACTCACTGCAGGTGGAAATCACTGGGTTTACTCCATTGGACTGGAAACTAGAAACTCACTGCAGGTGGAAATCACTGGGTTTACTCCATTGGGCTGGAAACTAGAAACTCACTGCAGGTGGAAATCACTGGGTTTACTCCATTGGACTGGAAACTAGAAACTCACTGCAGGTGGAAATCACTGGGTTTACTCCATTGGGCTGGAAACTAGAAACTCACTGCAGGTGGAAATCACTGGGTTTACTCCATTGGGCTGGAAACTAGAAACTCACTGCAGGTGGAAATCACTGGGTTTACTCCATTGGGCTGGAAACTAGAAACTCACTGCAGGTGGAAATCACTGGGTTTACTCCATTGGGCTGGAAACTAGAAACTCACTGCAGGTGGAAATCACTGGGTTTACTCCATTGGGCTGGAAACTAGAAACTCACTGCAGGTGGAAATCACTGGGTTTACTCCATTGGACTGGAAACTAGAAACTCACTGCAGGTGGAAATCACTGGGTTTACTCCATTGGGCTGGAAACTAGAAACTCACTGCAGGTGGAAATCACTGGTTTTACTTTTATGTCACATTTCATAAAGACTTTTCTTCTTGTCTTTTTAACTACAGATCATAGAAACGTGCTGTTTTCACAAATATAGATACTGTTTTGGTGCTGGAGAGGATGAATATGAGGTTGAAAAGTGGCAGAATTGCCTTTTAACACTAGAATCAGACCCCAAATAAACCTATGTCCTGTTCCCTGACTTTTCCTAAATGTTTGTATTTTACACTGCTCATTTGTCTGAATGTTTACATCACAAACAGAAAAGTATTCTATGCCTTGTTACCCGTTGTTTTCACACCTATTCCCAACTTAATCTGCCAAGACAATGTGGCACTAATGAGTCTCTCTTTCCTCACTGAATAAATGACAAATGGATGAATGGGCGATAATTGTGCACCTTACTTCAGAATTTAATTTAAATGAGGCTTAACTGAATGATATCATATCTCAAGGCTACTCTATTGAATGTTTGACGACCGAACTTCATAATAGTTAGCCTAGACTTACCAGAGTCTGCCCGTCTTTCCTTCAAATCAACACATTTATCCGGCTTCTAATGTTGCCTAGAAATTTGCACCACAGTTTCAACATCCATTGTGTAACTGCGTAGGCTACACACTTACTTTTAATTTCATATGAGGAAACTGGTGCGGCCGCCTGTTTTCTTGCAGATGAAGTAGCCTCTCATAGGGAACTCATTCAACCAGCCTAAACAACAGTAAATAAAATATGTCAAATGGTCAAAAAACAATGGTGTAAAGAGAATCATGTCCTCCTAATATAGCCATGTACATTAAAGACAGGTATATTGCTACAGATGTAGGATCTTAATTTGAGCCAGTTTGCTACAGCTGGAAAATAATCCTGAAGCGACGGGAAATGTGAATTATTATGTGGATTATAATTAATGGAATTCTGTTGTGGAAAAGTGTACATTTACAGATATTGTCTTTATCTAAACCACGCAGTTTAAATTAGTTGCAATTAGCAACCGGGTCATTAAATTAAGATCCTACATCTTTACAGATATTGTCTTTATCTAAACCACACAGTTTGAGTTATTAGCAATAACGTTGCAACTGTCAGCTGCTGTAAACCTATGTGATTGGATGTTATAGACCCCCATCTGAACAGTTTCTTTCCCCATGCTGTGGCCCTCACCAACTGGCCATCTGGTCCATAGAGACTAAAGGACTATACACTCTATGGGAAAGTATTGGGAAGGTAGAAAGATAACAGTGAATATGAGACATGGGGGAAGGTATTGGGAAGGTAGAAAGATAACATTGCATTTCCCCCAAGTATCGCAAACAGGAAGTAAAATTAGTCACAAGGTTGTGCTAACTAAGTAGTGTTGCAAAAGCCTTTCCACCCCACTCTTCCCCATCAGTCTCAAGAACAGAACCTGGGGTTTAATGTAGAAACATGTAGATACAACAGAAACAAGATGTGGTACTATCTACTTCTCTTTTACCAGAACAGAGACATTTCCCAGAGGAGGCTGGTGGGAAGAGCTATAGGAGGACGGGTTCATTTTTATGGCTGAAATTGAATAAATAAATGAAGTGTTTGATGCCGTTCCATTTATTCCATTCCAGTCTTTACAATGAGCCTGTCCTCCAATAGCGTGCAGGTGTATGCAGGTGTCCATGTTGCTGTGGAGGCAAACTATATATATATATTATATTTACAATGAGCCTGTCCTCCTATAGCGTGCAGGTGTATGCAGGTGTCCATGTTGCTGTGGAGGCAAACTATATTTACAAAAAACTACCTTTAATTTTTAAAGGTCCAATGCAGCCGTAAAAATAAAAGAAGATCATATGTGAAAATTGTGCATTTCTAAGTTTTGTAGAAAAATATATAAAGTTAAAAAGACCTAATTTAAAAGTTTAAACATTTTAAAACCAGTGATTTTCAAACCCAATCAGATTTGCAGTGGTGTGGGGAGCAATACAATCCTCTCCATTGGACTGGAAACTAGAAACTCACTGCAGGTGGAAATCACTGGGTTTACTCCATTGGGCTGGAAACTAGAAACTCACTGCAGGTGGAAATCACTGGGTTTACTCCATTGGGCTGGAAACTAGAAACTCACTGCCGGTGGAAATCACTGGGTTTACTCCATTGGGCTGGAAACTAGAAACTCACTGCAGGTGGAAATCACTGGGTTTACTGCATTGGGCTGGAAACTAGAAACTCACTGCAGGTGGAAATCACTGGGTTTACTCCATTGGGCTGGAAACTAGAAACTCACTGCAGGTGGAAATCACTGGGTTTACTCCATTGGACTGGAAACTAGAAACTCACTGCAGGTGGAAATCACTGGGTTTACTCCATTGGACTGGAAACTAGAAACTCACTGCAGGTGGAAATCACAGGGTTTACTCCATTGGACTGGAAACTAGAAACTCACTGCAGGTGGAAATCACTGGGTTTACTCCATTGGACTGGAAACTAGAAACTCACTGCAGGTGGAAATCACTGGGTTTACTCCATTGGACTGGAAACTAGAAACTCACTGCAGGTGGAAATCACTGGGTTTACTCCATTGGACTGGAAACTAGAAACTCACTGCAGGTGGAAATCACTGGGTTTACTCCATTGGACTGGAAACTAGAAACTCACTGCAGGTGGAAATCACTGGGTTTACTCCATTGGACTGGAAACTAGAAACTCACTGCAGGTGGAAATCACTGGGTTTACTCCATTGGACTGGAAACTAGAAACTCACTGCAGGTGGAAATCACTGGGTTTACTCCATTGGACTGGAAACTAGAAACTCACTGCAGGTGGAAATCACTGGGTTTACTCCATTGGGCTGGAAACTAGAAACTCACTGCAGGTGGAAATCACTGGGTTTACTCCATTGGACTGGAAACTAGAAACTCACTGCAGGTGGAAATCACTGGGTTTACTCCATTGGACTGGAAACTAGAAACTCACTGCAGGTGGAAATCACTGGGTTTACTCCATTGGACTGGAAACTAGAAACTCACTGCAGGTGGAAATCACTGGGTTTACTCCATTGGACTGGAAACTAGAAACTCACTGCAGGTGGAAATCACTGGGTTTACTCCATTGGGCTGGAAACTAGAAACTCACTGCAGGTGGAAATCACTGGGTTTACTCCATTGGACTGGAAACTAGAAACTCACTGCAGGTGGAAATCACTGGGTTTACTCCATTGGGCTGGAAACTAGAAACTCACTGCAGGTGGAAATCACTGGGTTTACTTTTATGTCACATTTTGTAAAGACTTTTCTTCTTGTCTTTTTAACTGCAGATCATAGAAACGTGCTGTTTTCACAAATATAGACACTGTTGTGGTGCTGGAGAGGATGAATATGAGGTTGAAAGTGGCGGAATTGCCTTTTAACACTAGAATCAGACCCCAAATAAACCTATGTCCTGCTCCCTGACTTTTCATCTGTTTGTATTTTACACTGCTCATTTGTCAGAATTTTAAAATCACAAATAGAAAAGTATTCTATGCCTTGTTACCCGTTTTTTTTTTTTTTTACCCGTTTTTTAACCTATTCCCAATTTAATCCGCTGTAGGACGTTGGTACCCAGCCAGGCACTAATGACTCTCTCTTTCCTCACTGAATGAATGACAAATGGATAAATGGGAGATAATTGTGCACGTTACTTCATTAATTAATTTAAATTAGGCCCAACTGAATGATAAGGAGGGTGAAGAGGTTGATTTAATTTAGAAAGACAATAGTGTAATGATGAGTTTGTGTTATGCCTGTTTATCAGCAGCAAATCATTTGACCGCATCTTGCAGGTTGATACCGTTCTGTTCTACATTTTACTTTGTAAAAATAAGCTCTTATGGGACTGTTTTATTTACTGTAACTCTATTACTAATCAAATGTATTGTGGGAAATGAAAACATGCTATGTGTTGCAGTCAACACAATCTCACACTCAATCCGTGCAAATATGCACAAAAAGTATTTCAGCAGATTTTGTGCGTATTTGTGCATTTTTGTGTGGCTTAATTCGTGGGAAAATACACATTTTTGTACGACTTCATTCATAGGAAAATATATTTTGGGGGGCGAATTAAGCCACACAAAAACGCACAAAATCTGCTCAAAAACTTTTTGTACAAATTTGCTCGAATTGAGTGTGAGATTGTGTTGCAAAAAGTAGGCCTTTAGAATAATGCAAAACATATCCTTGACTACCGAAGTTGATGAGTGACAAACAAATGATGCCAGTCAGCCTCACAGCCGGCCCATCAAAACTACACCTAAACTATACCAAAACTAATTTTACACATGATAAGAGTACACTGACAATAATCTGATGAGTGACAATATTATCAGTTGTCAAATTGTACATGAAGAGATGGGCGCATCTTGTAATTGACAGATGCAGGGAAAGGAGCATCTCTTTATCAAATCCTCCTTCAGAGTCACATGCAGGTAAAACATTGTGATTTCTATATAGTGCTGTATCTGAAAGAGCATATTCTGCAGTTTCTATGGCACTTACCTTTATCAAATAACTCTCCAAATTCAAGAGGTGAAGATCTATTTCCAAATATCATTTTTTCACCAACATCCCTGCTGTTCATTCATTTAGCACATGACCACTCTAGTGCCAGCATTGCTCTGGCTACTAAGCAACAACGAGTAACATAATATTCTGTCGTCAATGGATGAATGGCCAATAGAAACCAGATAGAAACTGATAATGATGCATGTGACTTCTGTTTTGGTTAGCAGCGGATGTCGAAACCAACTTGCTCAGTGTCTTTCCATATCTGGGGAAAGTTGAAACCAGATCAGCTGAGTGAGAGACTGTCTGAGACTGTGGTTTTGAGACACGTGGAGCCCCAAAAAAAAGACACAATGTCAAGTCAGCAGGTCCTGCTCTCCCTCTTCCCCAAGCACCACAGCTCCCTCTGGGGAAAAATACACAATGTCAAGACAGCAGGTCCTGCTCTCCCCCTTCCCCAAGCACCACAGCTCCCACTGGGGAAAAATACACAATGTCAAGACAGCAGGTCCTGCTCTCCCTCTTCCCCAAGCACCACAGCTCCCACTGGGGAAAAAGACACAATGCCAAGACAGCAGGTCCTGTTCTCCCTCTTCCCCAAGCACCACAGCTCCCACAGGGGAAAAAGACACAATGCCAAGACAGCAGGTCCTGTTCTCCCTCTTCCCCAAGCACCACAGCTCCCACTGGGGAAAAAGGAGACACAATGTCAAGTAAGTAAGTGCGGACGGAAAAAGTCCCATAAAAACTGTGTGCAGGGCAACCGATTTCTTTGTGGGGCTTGCTCACACAAAGCCCCGAAGCTGTGTGCTGACTGTGGACCTGAAGCATAAAGAGAAGACGTGACTGGTTCATGTGAAAAGGCTCGGTACAGTGTCTGATACAATCAACACATTATTGTTTTATATCTTGTCATGAATATATTTCCACAAATATTTATTTATGCAATTCATCCTTTACAATTGTTAATGCACTGGTGCTTTTGATTATGAATACAGCAAATAATTTCATCTGAGCACCTGGCTAGTTATATTATTATTATAATACTTTTTTTGATTTGTACTTTGTCAAAATAAACTGTAAATGGACTTTATTAAGTACTAAAACTCTATTACTAATTGAATCTACAAATAAAGTAGATCACATGGATAATTACACTGTAATGTTTTTATTGTAAGGGAAACAGAAATAGGCTATAGGCCTTTTTTTTATTTTATTTTACTTTGTAGAATTAACTTTTTTTTAAGTTACAAAAAAAATATATTTCCACAAATATTTCTTCATGCAATTAATCCTTTACAATAGTTTATGCACTATTTATCAAGCGTTTATTTATCAACCATGTTGTCACACCTTGCTCTAGTGCAGGGATGGGCAACTGCAGTCCTCGGGGCTGATTGGTGTCACACCTTGCTCTAGTGCAGGAATGGCCAACTCCAGTCCTCGGGGCCTGATTGGTGTCACACCTTGCTCTAGTGCAGGGATGGGCAACTCCAGTCCTCGGGGCCTGATTGGTGTCACACCTTGCTCTAGTGCAGGGATGGTCAACTCCAGTCCTCGGGGCCTGATTGGTGTCACACCTTGCTATAGTGCAGGGATGGACAACTCCAGTCCTCTGGGCCTGATTGGTGTCACACCTTGCTATAGTGCAGGGATGGGCAACTCCAGTCCTCTGGGGCCTGATTGGTGTCACACCTTGCTATAGTGCAGGGATGGGCAACTCCAGTCCTCTGGGCCTGATTGGTGTCACACCTTGCTCTAGTGCAGGGATGGGCAACTCCAGTCCTCTGGGCCTGATTGGTGTCACACCTTGCTATAGTGCAGGGATGGGCAACTCCAGTCCTCTGGGCCTGATTGGTGTCACACCTTGCTATAGTGCAGGGATGGGCAACTCCAGTCCTCGGGGCCTGATTGGTGTCACACCTTGCTATAGTGCAGGGATGGGCAACTCCAGTCCTCGGGGCCTGATTGGTGTCACACCTTGCTCTAGCACAGGGATGGGCAACTCCAGTCCTCGGGGGCCTGATTGGTGTCACACCTTGCTCTAGTGCAGGGATGGGCAACTCCAGTCCTCTGGGCCTGATTGGTGTCACACCTTGCTCTAGTGCAGGGATGGGCAACTCCAGTCCTCGGGGGCCTGATTGGTGTCACACCTTGCTCTAGTGCAGGGATGGGCAACTCCAGTCCTCGGGGGCCTGATTGGTGTCACACCTTGCTATAGTGCAGGGATGCGCAACTCCAGTCCTCTGGGCCTGATTGGTGTCACACCTTGCTCTAGTGCAGGGATGGGCAACTCCAGTCCTCTGGGCCTGATTGGTGTCACACCTTGCTATAGTGCAGGGATGGGCAACTCCAGTCCTCGGGGCCTGATTGGTGTCACACCTTGCTCTAGTGCAGGGATGGGCAACTCCAGTCCTCTGGGCCTGATTGGTGTCACACCTTGCTCTAGTGCAGGGATGGGCAACTCCAGTCCTCTGGGCCTGATTGGTGTCACACCTTGCTCTAGTGCAGGGATGGGCAACTCCAGTCCTCGGGGCCTGATTGGTGTCACACCTTGCTCTAGTGCAGGGATGGGCAACTCCAGTCCTCGGGGGCCTGATTGGTGTCACACCTTGCTATAGTGCAGGGATGGGCAACTCCAGTCCTCTGGGCCTGATTGGTGTCACACCTTGCTATAGTGCAGGGATGGGCAACTCCAGTCCTCGGGGCCTGATTGGTGTCACACCTTGCTCTAGCACAGGGATGGGCAACTCCAGTCCTCGGGGGCCTGATTGGTGTCACACCTTGCTCTAGTGCAGGGATGGGCAACTCCAGTCCTCTGGGCCTGATTGGTGTCACACCTTGCTCTAGTGCAGGGATGGGCAACTCCAGTCCTCGGGGGCCTGATTGGTGTCACAACTTGCTCTAGTGCAGGGATGGGCAACTCCAGTCCTCGGGGGCCTGATTGGTGTCACACCTTGCTCTAGTGCAGGGATGGGCAACTCCAGTCCTCTGGGCCTGATTGGTGTCACACCTTGCTATAGTGCAGGGATGGGCAACTCCAGTCCTCGGGGCCTGATTGGTGTCACACCTTGCTCTAGTGCAGGGATGGGCAACTCCAATCCTCTGGGGCCTGATTGGTGTCACACCTTGCTATAGTGCAGGGATGGGCAACTCCAGTCCTCGGGGCCTGATTGGTGTCACACCTTGCTATAGTGCAGGGATGGGCAACTCCAGTCCTCTGGGCCTGATTGGTGTCACACCTTGCTCTAGTGCAGGGATGGGCAACTCCAGTCCTCTGGGCCTGATTGGTGTCACACCTTGCTCTAGTGCAGGGATGGGCAACTCCAGTCCTCGGGGCCTGATTGGTGTCACACCTTGCTCTAGTGCAGGGATGGGCAACTCCAGTCCTCTGGTCCTGATTGGTGTCACACCTTGCTCTAGTGCAGGGATGGGCAACTCCAGTCCTCTGGGCCTGATTGGTGTCACACCTTGCTCTAGTGCAGGGATGGGCAACTCCAGTCCTCGGGGCCTGATTGGTGTCACACCTTGCTCTAGTGCAGGGATGGGCAACTCCAGTCCTCTGGGCCTGATTGGTGTCACACCTTGCTCTAGTGCAGGGATGGGCAACTCCAGTCCTCCGGGCCTGATTGGTGTCACACTTTTTCCCCAGCCCCAGCTAACACACCTGACTCCAATAATTAACTAATCATAATCTACAATTTAGAATGCGATTAGTTTAATCAGCTGTGTTTGCTAGGGATGGGGGAAAAGTGTGACACCCCGAGGATTGGAGTACCCATCCCTACTAGCTGAAAGGCCAGACGATTCTAGTGTTAATGACTGGTAGATGGGTGTTGCTCATGCATTCACTCATGCTGACTGGCTCCAATACTTTGTTCTTGACTAAAGCGTCCAATCAGCCTTGACTTTTGGTCTTGCTTTCAGAAACGTTGGTTTGCTGTCTGGCTTAATGCTAACCTTCCCTGTAATGTCGTTCATACTACCCAGCTGTCCATTAAAGACTTCTCCATATTTCTTTAAGATGGCAGGTACAATGGGGAAAAAAAGTATTTAGTCAGCCACCAATTGTGCAAGTTCTCCCACTTAAAAAGATGAGAGAGGCCTGTAATTTTCATCATAGGTACACGTCAACTATGACAGACAAAATGAGAAAAATAAAATCCAGAAAATCACATTGTAGGATTTTTTATTAATTTATTTGCAAATTATGGTGGAAAATAAGTATTTGGTCACCCACAAACAAGCAAGATTTCTGGCTCTCACAGACCTGTAACTTCTTCTTTAAAAGGCTCCTCTGTCCTCCACTTGTTACCTTTATTAATGGCACCTGTTTGAACTTGTTATCAGTATAAAAGACACCTGTCCACAACCTCAAACAGTCACACTCCAAACTCCACTATGGCCAAGACCAAAGAGCTGTCAAAGGACACCAGAAACAAAATTGTAGACCTGCACCAGGCTGGGAAGACTGAATCTGCAATAGGTAAGCAGCTTGGTTTGAAGAAATCAACTGTGGGAGCAATTATTTGGAAATGGAAGACATACAAGACCACTGATAATCTCCCTCGATCTGGGGCTCCATGCAAGATCTCACCCCGTGGGGTCAAAATGATCACAAGTAAAAATCCCAGAACCACACGGGGGGACCTAGTGAATGACCTGCAGAGAGCTGGGACCAAAGTAACAAAGCCTACCATCAGTAACACACTACGCCGCCAGGGACTCAAATCCTGCAGTGCCAGACGTGTCCCCCTGCTTAAGCCAGTACATGTCCAGGCCCGTCTGAAGTTTGCTAGAGTGCATTTGGATGATCTATAAGTGGATTGGGAGAATGTCATATGGTCAGATGAAACCAAAATATAACTTTTTGGTAAAAACTCAACTCGTCGTGTTTGGAGGACAAAGAATGCTGAGTTGCATCCAAAGAACACCATACCTATTGTGAAGCATGGGGGTGGAAACATCATGATTTGGGGCTGTTTTTCTGCAAAGGGACCAGGGCGACTGATCCGTGTAAAGGAAAGAATGAATGGGGCCATGTATCGTAAGATTTTGAGTGAAAACCTCCTTCCATCAGCAAGGGCATTGAAGATGAAACGTGGCTGGGTCTTTCAGCATGACAATGATCCCAAACACACCGCCCGGGCAACGAAGGAGTGGCTTCGTAAGAAGCATTTCAAGGTCCTGGAGTGGCCTAGCCAGTCTCCAGATCTCAACCCCATAGAAAATCTTTGGAGGGAGTTGAAAGTCCGTGTTGCCCAGCGACAGCCCCAAAACATCACTGCTCTAGAGGAGATCTGCATGGAGGAATGGGCCAAAATACCAGCAACAGTGTGTGAAAACCTTGTGAAGACTTACAGAAAACGTTTGACCTGTGTCATTGCCAACAAAGGGTATATAACAAAGTATTGAGAAACTTCTGTTATTGACCAAATACTTATTTTCCACCATAATTTGCAAATAAATTAATAAAAAATTCTACAATGTGATTTTCTGGAATGTTTTTTCTCATTTTGTCTGTCATATTTGACATGTACCTATGATGAAAATTACAGGCCTCTCTCATCTTTTTAAGTGGGAGAACTTGCACAATTGGTGGCTGACTACATACTTTTTTCCCCCACTGTAGGTCTGTTACTCCATGTGTCATTGTATACACTGATGGCCAGTCCAGTGTGATTTTCTCCATCTATGAACATCCCAGTAGTGATGCATAGTCTCCTTTCACAACATAGAGTGGCAGCTTTTCAGTTTGTCTGTTTACCTGAACTGTGACATCAGTGATGCCTCTCACAGCGACAGATTCACCTGTGTAAGTCTTTAACACGAGGTGCGCTGGTTGAAGTGGAAGGTGTTTCAGTATATTTTTTCTGACACAAGATATACAGCTGTCCCTGTGTCAATCTCCATACCCACCGGCTGTCCCTCTAGCAAGGGGGAGACATAGTAGCCGTGCGGCCCGCCAGGAAAAAGTCAGGATTTTCAGTGTGACTTCCTGGTCTGATGAGTCACTCACCTCAGTGTTCTCTTACTCAACAGTGTGAACATGTCTATTTGTCTTTCGTTGGAATGCCTGTTTCTTGTTTCCCGTTTTTGTGATTTCTCTGTTCTCTTTTTGTTTCTGGAGACTTGTCCGATGTTGCCCTTTTTACCACAGGCTGGACAATCCATGTCCTTACACCAGCATGTTGATACTTGATGTCCTACCTTGCCACAGTGGAAGCATGTGACTTGATTTCCCGTCTCTGATTTTCAGTTGAAACTCTGTGCACTTTTCCTTTTTTTATGATTAACTTTTTATTTATTTTCAAAGGAACACAGACAAGAACAAATAGCAGCAGGAATGGTTATACAGCTAGAGACACAATACTGTTAAAATATATATCAGAACAAATAGCACCAGGAATGGTTATACAGCTAGAGACACAATACTGTTAAAATATATATCAGAACAAATAGCACCAGGAATGGTTATACAGCTAGAGACACAATACTGTTAAATTATATATCAGTATATTATGGAAACTAGTTATTGCAGATAAATACAATTATGATAAACCACATATACAATCACCCACCCTCCAACCCCTCCTGGGACCACCCAAACCCACCCTCCAACCCCTCCTGGAAAACCACCCCAACCCACCCTCCAACCCCTCCTGGAAAACCACCCCAACCCACCCTCCAACCCCTCCTGGGACCACCCCAACCCACCCTCCAACCCCTCCTGGGACCACCCCCAACCCACCCTCCAACCCCTCCTGGGACCACCCCAACCCACCCTCCAACCCCCTCCTGGGACCACCCCAACCCACCCTCCAACCCCTCCTGGGACCACCCAAACCCACCCTCCAACCCCTCCTGGAAAACCACCCCAACCCACCCTCCAACCCCTACTGGAAAACCACCCCAACCCACCCTCCAACCCCTCCTGGGACCACCCCAACCCACCCTCCAACCCCTCCTGGGACCACCCCAACACACCCTCCAACCCCTCCTGGGACCACCCCAACCCACCCTCCAACCCCTCCTGGGACCACCCCAACACACCCTCCAACCCCTCCTGGGACCACCCCAACCCACCCTCCAACCCCTCCTGGGACCACCCCAACCCACCCTCCAACCCCTCCTGGGACCACCCCAACCCACCCTCCAACCCTTCCTGGGACCACCCCAACCCACCCTCCAACCCCTCCTGGGACCACCCCAACCCACCCTCCAACCCCTCCTGGGACCACCCCAACCCACCCTCCAACCCCTCCTGGGACCACCCCAACCCACCCTCCAACCCCTCCTGGGACCACCCCAATCCACCCTCCAACCCCTCCAGGGACCACCCCAAACCACCCTCCAACCCCTCCTGGGACCACCCCAACACACCCAACCTGATACAGCTGGAGAAACAATACTGTTAAAATATATATCAGAACAAATAGCAGCAGGAATGGTTATACAGCTAGAGACACAATACTGTAAGTT